>NC_065517.1:13124461-13215874 GCF_006386435.1 Epinephelus moara
GATCTGAACCGGTCAGTGGCGAAAAAAAGCACTTTTATACGGGGCGCATTTGCCCCCATTACCGTTTTAGCTCGTTTCGCAGCTCAATACTAAACCAATTTTAGAACGAGTGGTACCCATGAATCATACGCACACATACACATGGGGAAATAGAGCCCAGGTTGAAAAATACCGAAGTTGTCCTTTAACTAACACTAGAATAGCAGAAATAGCAGAAATGATGATACCATTGTTTGGGCAGTGTTGTACTATTAAACGGCACGAGACATTCACATGAAGAGTGAGTCATCTTTCCACTACACACAATCTTTGTCTGGTCCCTGCCGTTGAATTTCAGCTAATGATTCTGTGGCGCCCTCTTCTGGTGGAAATACTCCATTACCCAAACTGCAACTCAGATGACATGTCTGAACTTTTACAAACCTGTGTAGACATATTGTGATACAAGTAAAAGTCATGCATTTACATTTTACTTAAGTAAAGTATTAGCATTATAATACTTAAAGTAGGGTTTTAAAAGTAGGCGTGAAGAATGGCTGATTTTAGCAAAATCAAAGATATATTACATAACTGGATTATAATTATTGGTGCACCTTGTAAAAGTGGGGCTAATTTTAATTACTTTACTGCTTGGTAATTGAATCTATAACAATATATCAAAATTTGTAGTTGATTATTTTGTATTAAAGAATAAAGAAGAATAAAGTAAAAAAAAAAATATAATGATAGAAATGAACATTTTATTGAGAGTGCAATTGTTTAACTTGGGTAACTGAATCCTTTTAAGGTAAACTTTCTACACTAGACTTTGAGTTTTTATTATCCAAAGCGCTTTCAGACTTTTCAGCTGCAGTAACTCCAACAGACCTTTTCCTGAGCTGCTGTGTGTATAATAACAATAATAATAATATATATTGTTCCAGTCTCAGGCACCTTTATCTGCATCTATTGTCCAGAGCAGCGCTGCAGCCGGCTCAGGGTAAATACTGAGGGTGGGTTACTGTGGTTCAACCCTGCTGCAACAGGAATCCTGAGGCTGAGAGATTTGGCTGTTAATGTTTTCAGGGTGAGGGCGAGAACAAAATGTCTCACGTATGCAGGACGCAATGAAGACTGAAGGTCAAAGGTCACACGAGGGAAGGAGAGACGTTAAACTGCTAATAAAGTCAGACACAACGAACCAATTGCTCTTATTTTCTTGCAAAAGTCAAGATTATAAATCATTCTTAATAATTCAAGGGTTTTTATGCTAATGTAGTTTTTATTGCACGTTCTTCCACATTTTCATTATACTATTAGAAATAAAGCAGTTAAATATTTGTTTATAAATGTATTTGTTTATTTACCATCTGTTTATGGGACATGGTTTTACTGATTAGAGTCAAAGGAGGGCGATGTTTCTCTACAGATCAGCTGTGATGGATTCATGTCGACTCAAACAGCTTCAATACTTCATCATGTCAGGATATCTTTTAATTTGCTGGAGATCCTGATCATTTGGTGAAAAGATGTTAAGAAAGCAAACAGAACAAACTTTTAATAAACGTTAATACAGTAGGTGTCACTGTGAACGTATAAAATACTGCTGCTGTACTTTTATCAAGACTCATTTACACAACTGTTTTCCCAGACAGATGGTGTGGAAATAAGCACTCACGTCATTTATTTAAGTAGAAGTATCAATATTACGGTGTAGAAATACTCTTATAATTAAAAGTCCTGCATTCAAACTCATACTTAAAAAGACAAAAGTATTAGCATCAAAATATACTTAGAGTACAAAAAGTAAAAGTACTTATTTTACAGAGTCATATATCAAATAAATATAGCAAAGTAAAGGTACAATATTTGCCTCCAAACTGTAGTGGAGTAGAAGTGTAAAGTAGCATAACTTGGAAATACTCAAGTACAAGTACGTAGCATTGTACTTAAGCGCAGTACTTGGGTAAATGTACTCATAAATGTGCTTTCTGCTACAGCCGTCTGGATGGAAATCACATTACAGTGAAAACATAAACAGTCACTTGCGACATGTTCGGCACCCAGTGAGCTCCACCACAGTCACCTGCAGTCACCGGCTCCATGTCACACGTGTGACTTGAAGGAAAACCTGAAAAACACTCGCGTAAAGCAGTGTTTAACTTGGCGTGACAGCGGCCTGAGGCCTCAGCTCTGCAGTGCCGCCTGCTGCCTGGTAGTGGTGAGCGATCTCCTGCAGCAGGACGGGGTTGGAGGTCCTCCAGTTCCTGTATGTGGATGCTGTGAGTGTGGGGTCGGTCAGGATCTGCTCCACTGTCAGCAGCTCCGACTCTTTGGCCTAAAGGACGGAGAGTTTGTACAGACATACAATGACCTTAATGATCCTCTAATCACACATTTACTTAAGTACAGTCTCAACATACATGTGCTTTACTTGAGTATTTTAATTTTCTGTTACTTTATATTTCTACTCTACTACACCTCAGAGGGAAATATTATGCGTTGTACTCCACTACATTTATTTGGTAGCTTTTTCCATTATAAAAAAGATATGCTTTTACATCTGTCTACTAATCTACTCAGTAGTTTACAAAGTACAACTAAAACTGGCTCCACATTGATGAAATACAACACCAGATACTCCGTAAAAGGAACAATAATATCCAAAAATAATATAACACCTTAAAAATGCATAATGAGTACTCTGACTTTTGATACTTAAGTACATTTTGCTGATAATACTTGTGTTTTACTAACATTTTAAGCTCAGGACTTTGCTTGTAATGCAATATTTCAACCCTGGGGTATGATTTAGTTTTACTCAGGTAAAACTCTGAGTACTTCTTTCACCACCACCCCTGACTCACCTTCAGCGTGCTGCGGAGGATCCGGAGCAGGTGAAGCTTTTCGTTGAGCTTTTCGTTCTGACATCGTCTGATGAAGGACGCTCTGAAGTCCCTCTGACTGGACTGTCCAGTTGGGGACAAGCTGGCTGCCTTCAGGTGGTTGTAGAGACTCTCCATCTCATCGGGTGGCTTCTCTGCAAAAAGAAAGAGCTCAGTAACTTTAAAAGGTGCTCCGCTGATTCACAATTTACCACTGTTTATAGCATTGTTGGACTCATTGATGGACAAATAAAAAACAGCAGAACCAGAGATATCGTCTCTTTTGTATCCCATACATTCTTTTGTCTTGTCAAAACCTAGTGCTTACATTACCCACAATGCAACTCAACCCCTGACTGTTTGGGTGTGCTATGCTAGTAGCTAATGTGTCCTGGAGGCTCCAGCCTGCAGTAGTGATGGGCAAAGCAGTTCTTTAGATGTTACTGAATCACTAGAATCAGTTCATTAAAAAGATTTGTTCAAAAGATTTGTTCACCGAATCGTTCAGTGCTTGGCGGGAGGAGCCCTGACTGTGTACTGCGTTGTCCGACTCACTGAACTGATACACGGCTGAGCTGCTGCTGCGTCTGCCCTGCACTGGTGAGTCTCATTACTGGCCAGCCTAACGTTTTAAGTTTGTTTATCTGGAAACTAAGTCTGTTAAAACAATGGGGAGGTGTGTGATTGTGTTCATGTGGCTTGACTCCTGGCTACACTAGCCGTTAGCTTGGAGAAAACGGTCCCTATGAAAGTGTATTGCTGAGAGGAAATGATTTGAATCACTCAGGGATCGGGGTTACGTCGTTCACAGAGTGATTCGTTCACAGAGTGATTCGTTCACAGAGTGATTCGTTCACTGAGTGATTCGTCACACGGTAGGCAGTCCATCCCTGCACCCTGGCTACCTGGCGATTCGTGAGTGATTCATCGTTCACACGGACCGAATCGGCAGTTCCAGCCTGTATGCTCGCTGCTGAGCCCAACTGAACTGAGAAATTAATGAATCAGTTCCGGAAGTTATTCCGTTCAGTATGTTCACTCAACAGATTCGCTCTTTTGAACGATTCGTTCGCGAACGACACAACACTAGCCTGCAGCAGAGATGCAGTGAGTTACAGAGGTTTAGTAAGATCCCCCCTTTCTACCTCTACACTTCCAGATTGTTCCACTTTTCAAACTTGTAGTCTTCAGACCCAAGTGACATCACTCGAGGACATTTGTCAGACTTCACACTGCTCCCTTTGGAGACACTGCAGGCTTTAAACGCTTTTCAAACACATCTGTGGTCGAAGCAGTACTCAGATGTTTTACAAAAGTAAAATTACCGTGGACGACCTCCTCTTCTGTTTCTTTTGTGACTTGCAGCACAGGGAGGGACGCCTCTCTACCAGCTCCATCAGGCCCGGGGAGATCCAGCCAGGACAGGCGCTCACCGCCTTCTGAGGGCCCTCTTCTTTGTCTTCTGTTTCTACTCAAAGCTGCACCCTCTGAGGTGCTTCTTCTCCTGCTTTCAGCGTCCGTTGTAGTGGGTGGAACTGAGGCAGAGGGTGAAGACTCACAGAGAGGCTGAAGAACGTCCCCCTGTGAGAAGGACAGTGAGTTTATAACAGACTGTGTGGAGGACTTGATCAAATGTCTCTTCACAATTTGTTACTCACATTTGCGGAATCAGCGGTTTCCAGCTCAGAGTTTAAAGAACAGGTCGACACACACTCGTCACCGTCCTTATCGCTGTCCTCGCTGTAGCACTCTGCACACAGACAGAAAGAGGGAACAAAAATGGAGAGGCGTCAGAAAAACAGCTCTGTTTTCAGCTCTGTGACGATGCATTTTCCAGCTGAACCAAGAGGGTTTTTAAGAGTTTATTTAGCTGTAGAAGTGGGAGGATTTGTATTAAAATGTGTTCATTATGTGAATTGATAATTGTTATATCTTCTGTCTGACCTTCAGTGTTGATCATTTCACACAGCTCGGCTGCCTCTGACAGCTTACTGATCCATCTGCAGACAGACACACTGACTTTAAAGATATATTAATAACAGCAGTGACTCATCGTTTTCACACCACTGCTTAAAACAAGAAGTAGGCAAGTAAATGAGAAAAGATTAGAGGAGAAAGAGGAACTGCTCAAAGTGATCATATGTCAAGAGCACAAATATCTCAACAACTGTTTGACTGACGAGACATTTGCTGTTGATGTTCATGGTCCTCTGAGGATTGATCCCAGAAAGTTATTGTAAAGACGTTGTAAAGATAACTGTGTTGATATCTCAACAAAATTGGAATCTAGATGGACTCAGAGTGGTGACTTAGCATTTTTTGTGCATGCGTTCTGAAATGAACTGAACTCATACGGTTTGCTTCAAGTCTGCAGTGCGGCTCACTTAACCTGTGCCTTGTGAACACAAAGCTCCAGGCTCGCTTTGCTCTTTGCCCTCTAGACCGCATGCTATTACACTGGGACACTTGAGAAAACAGATGAAACCACGTCGGCCTGTAACGCTTGTAAGGGCGCAGGACGAGGAGTAGTTTGGTCCACAGAAGATACTGCACGTACAGATGTGGAATGTAGAAAACATCAAGCAGCAGCAGTCTAGAGCACAGAAACAGTCAGGTTATACTCCAGTTCTAAGTTCATCTGAAAATGAGGGGCCATCATAACTGCACCACAGTGCCATGCGGAAGCTATAGTGTGAACAGGAAGAGGACTGAGTCATCTTTGAAATGAAGTGGCATCACAAAAACAACTGAGTCCCTTTTCTGTTGGTCCACTTTTTGGTGCACTTTAGGAGGACTGAGTTCAGTTTGTTTCAAAAAGGACTTTAGGAGTTTAGGTCTAGACCCAACTGTGAAATCAACTCTTGGAGTAAACCTGCACCTCTTATTTAACCTGTATGAGAAAAATGAGAATATTCATAACTATCCCCTGTTAACAGTTATAGTTTATTATGTTTAGATATGGAAAATATTAGATGATGTCACTATTCTAACTCACTGTGCCCCAAAATAACTTACAAAAGGTCCCCAAAGCACCTTTTAAAAAAAGCAACTGTATACTTGTACTTAAGAGGAAAACATTGCGCCATTGTTAATTTGTTGCAGAATCAGATTTTCACACACAAAATATAACAATTAAAATATGATACTTTATAATTCATCAAACAATCCAGCATTACATAAGAGTTAGAAGCTCTGCTTTGAACAAATTTGAATACATTGCACTGATACTATCTCTCCTGGCTGCAGGTCTTTGACTTTAACCGTCCGCTATTAAAGGTTTTACTTAAGAAAGAAGTTTTGAGTACTTCTTTTACCACAGCCAACAGCCTACAGATATTCCAGATAAGGGTGAAAATAAAGCAAGACAGAATTTGCCTTGGGCCCCAGGCCCCCAGATCACTAAATCTGCCCCTGGTGATAATGAAAGGGAACAATGTGTCCTCCTGTTTATAAATAACTCCTGACTAAAACTGAAACTAAAACAAAGAAGTTACTTTCCGCTTGTTGAGCATTTGTTTGTTAATTCAGACACTGGTGCTGTGAGAAAAAGCTGTTTGTCTGCCTTTCGCACTGCGCTGTTCCCATCAGTCGATCAGCTGTGTCATCAGCCACCTCAAAGCGTGGTCCAAAAACATGTCATTTTCTTGCTACTTGTTTTTTTCAGTTGTTGTAAATACTAAAAATATTATTCATATAGGCTGCTTAAATATAATGACCTGATTGTGAGGATTTTATGACAATAATTTTATTCTTAAAAAGACAAAAAGTGGGGGAGCAAAACCATAACGTTTCTCCCCTTAACTGAATAATGGGGATGCATGTGCTCCACTTGCTCCATTGCTCAGGCGCCTATGTCCATAGATGTCTGGTCCTCAGTGAGAGTAAATCTGGTGACCCCTGACCCTTCTTCTACCAACATCAACTGCCCAAAACCTAGCACTTGTACAAAAGAAATATTTAACGGGCAGATTTCTGGGACATTTTAAATCCAGAGTATGAACCCAAGACCTTTCCTCTGGTGCCACCATTAGGACAAGCTTTACATTTTTAGCTCCATGAATGAACAGTGAAGTCAGGATGTCACCAATCCAACTAGCTAATTAGCACCATGGATGTGTTAAAAGAGCTGGACCTACTCAGACTTGCTGCCAATTTGTTCCAATGGCCAGTTGTGGTACTACAGACACATAGAATTTTACCCATAGACCTCCATTATAAAGGAGACATCAGTAAAACTGTGGACACTTTCAACTGCAACCAAGGTCAGTTACCACCTTTTGTATCATGCACTTCTTTAATCCATAGGGGTTTCATTTTCAAAAAACTTTCTCAGAGCCTACGAAAGCCAGCGGGACAGGAACTGAAAATGAATTATGTGGTCTTTATTCAAGTGAGTGGGCCCCATCTGTGTTTAGCACCAGATGCAAAGAACAGCTAAACAACAGATGGTTTTCTCATCAGGTTTGCAGGTATTTTGTCAGAAATTTAAGTACTGGACGAAATGAAATTTCAATCTGTTGATGGCGTTCGATGAAAAGTCAGAGGATCATCAAGGTTATCACGATTCATCCTCAGGGGAACATGAATGTCTTAATTGCATTTAATGGCAATCCATTCAATAGTTGTTGAGATATTTCAGTCCTGATCAATGTGTTGGACAAACACACTACTAGCATGGTTAGAATTATTTCTGCATTGCAAGACGAAATAAAAATAAATCCAGTGTCTCTTAGAACAAGAAAAATTTGAATACTCACTTATTCATGTCTGTGAAGCTCTCTGCAGCGATGAAAATAGTCACAACCAGTGGATGACTGGCTGTCATGGCACTGAAACACAACACTGAAAGGTTAGCATAAGATTAAAATAAACAATTACCAAGTTTGTAACTTCCTGTCATGAAAGCTTGATTTGGTTCACACAGTATTCTCTCCTGTTACGCAACACTGTGGGAAATAAATAGAAGTTTGAATCATTTAATTCTTCTAATGTTTGGGCCAAAACTATTTCAAATGTAAATGAATCGTTCTATTTTTTTCTCCATGAAGGTTTTAGCTTTGCAGCACCACCTAAATTTAAGTTACAGCTGGATATGTAAATGTGTTGGTGCAGCTTTAGACAAACAGAGTGTTAAGGAGTTGGCAGCAGCTCACAGTTTGACCACAGACAGCTGAGTCAGACACTCAGTGGGTTTTGTATCACAGTGAGAAAAAAATAAAAAAGTTTCGTACTGTTTCTTCCGGCACTGTTTGGCCTGTTCGATGGTGAAACCGGACAGGTTGATGAATCCTTCCGCTTTCTCCGCCTGCAGAGAAAACAAGTAACACCTCACTGTTAGCAAACAGGCTGTACGTGCTCGTACTGTGTCTCAAGTTCCTGTGTGATCTACGAAGACTCTCAGTGATCTCAGTCTCTGCTTATGTTTAGGTGTTTGGTCTCAAGTGTGGATGATAAACACCATAATGTGGTTGTAATCAGACATGCATGTGTCAACAGCTGTAACTCTTCCTGTGATCCACCAGTAAGTGGTAGCTGCTGTATAAATAGATAATGTAGTTAAATACATTTGGAACAATCTAAAATATGTCTTTACAGGAGAAATTGTGATTGTTAACAAACACTTTACATTAATACACACTTAAAAATGTCCTTATATCTACTTACAACTACATTTTAGTGTGTCATCAGTATTATTTCCCCTATATATATTGATAATAAATGCTGTGTATAGTTAAACAATTAAGGGCTGGACAAGAATTTTAAAAAAAGTTAAATAAGTATAATAATTGCCGAAAAAAGGTTTTAAAAACCCTGAGGCTAAGTGCCTGAATCCAGTCCTGTCATATATATGTATGTATACATGTACAAGGTTACTTGATACGTCATAGCCAAAAGTATGTGGACACTCGTATATTACAAGTAAAAGTCCTGAAATCCTAAATTTTAGTAGATAGTAGAGCATCAAAATACACTTAAAGTACCAAAAATTAATGTACTCATTTTGCAGAATGGCCCATTTCAGAATAATATATATCGATTATATATATTATATAATTGCTGGTAAAGGTGGAGCTCATTTGATTACCTAATAGCCAGCTGGGCAGCTTGTGAATTCCCCCCCTGGGAATGAATAAAGTTTTATGTTTTATTAAAGGTCTAGTGTGAAAGATTTAGTGGCATCTAGTGGTGAGGTTGCAGATTGCAACCAAGCCCCTCACTGCAGTGGGGTGGTTGTTAAAACAGGTGGAGTCAAACCTTGAGCAATCTGGCGATTCCGACTGCTTTAGCTGCTAGTGAGGTAGCTGCTAACCCTATCATCGTAGGACAACGATTTCAACCGAAAACGGTAAACTTTAGTTGCATTTTGGCTGATCGTTTACACGACAGCTGCGTTTTGGGTGCCTGAAAATGCAACGTTTTAAAAATGGGTTCCAGAGTGCAATTCTTTGGAAACAGCACCGTCTCCGTTGTCATGTTGTAAACTTGCAATATGCAGTTCCTCTGAAAATGGAGACTTTTCGCACATGCGCATTACGGTTTCAGTCACAAGGCATGCGCGAGAAAGTCAATCATCACAACAACAATGGCGGACTCCCGAGCTCTGTTTGTGCTGCTCATCCTATTTAATGTATCAACGCTTCTCCAGCAAAGTGTACATTTACTGTAGCAACTCCACCTCATTGTCCATCCAGACAAACGTTCGTGCAGTTGCCATTTTGTTTGTTTATACATCACCGCTCTGTAGAAGGAAGCGCATGTGCACAGGCACACGTTGTTTCATTACAAAGTCACACCGCCAACTACTGGCCTGGCATGTATACTACAGCATTTTTGATCATTTTTGGGGATCTGTGTGCACACCAATTGTTATCAAAATGTTGTCGTCTGAGCGCGGAACTTTTTTCAAAATAAAAATGAGAAAGGATTCCGTTTTCAGCAGATTGTTTTCGTGTAAACATGGCCTAAGAGACTGGCTACCA
The DNA here is from genome assembly GCF_006386435.1 of Epinephelus moara. Lineage (NCBI taxonomy): Eukaryota > Metazoa > Chordata > Actinopteri > Perciformes > Serranidae > Epinephelus > Epinephelus moara. The sequence continues at coordinate 13,134,306 of NC_065517.1, forward strand.
AGTGGTTCCTCTCCGCCTATGAGACCACTTTTGCCATGAGGAGAACGGCCAGTGCATTAAGAGAGGCGGAGACAGACTTGCTGTGGCAACTCGAATTCAGCCAGAGCTAACCTGCTAACCCAGCACTAGGGGTCAGAGCATTATGGTGGCCAGCGGCAGCGCTGGGTCTGACCTGTGTAATGACAGCAGCAGAAGCCTGCAGACCTGGTGGGGAGTCAGGGTTTGTGTTGGCTGAATTCGAGTTGCTAGAGCCACTAATTAAAGGCCCATCTCCAAAACTGCTGTCTGCTCTCCTCCCAGCCAAGTAGTGCCATATTTGGAGGTGAGGTGGAGGGACCATGGGGTGCAGTACGGTCCATCTTTGTGTTATATGACTACAGTAGCTTGGAAAATAGCAGAATGGAGCACTGAATTTGATGAATTTATGTGTTATTACTACTTTTCTCGCCAAGTCCCGCCCTTCAAAATCCCAGACAAAACAGACATAAGTCCACAGCTCCACATCCAAGGGTATGAGGACACTGGAACTGGAGGAAAGCTGATAGAGGGCTGTCAGCACAAACCCCGCCGGCCTCCTGCCCTCCCTCTGGTTCTCTAGCAGCTGCCTAGCTCTATCTTCTTGCTGACCCACGCTGTGCTCTGCTCTTCCACCAGGAAACCAAGAGGTCAATTTACAATTGCATCCTTATTTATTTACATGCAGCCAATGATAACAAGTTATGATTATATTACAAATATACTGGTGTAATATGTTTATCGAGGCTGCAGTGTTCATAATTTTATACTTCATGAGGTATTCGTCTACCTTCAGGTGGTGTGGTTGAGTAAGGTCGGAGATATACTTGCGTTTTGAACCAAGCGTTTGCTTTGACAACCAGCTGCGTTGTGCATGCAATTATTCACATTCTTGCCTACGCACTACGCACGTTGGAGGATTCCACTAGAGGGCACACCAGAGAACTTAGACCATATAGCACTGACAGATTTGCATGATGTAAACAATGAACACGGCAACACTTGAGGAGGTTACCGTATTGTTAACTCTTAGATCAGCAAGAATCACCGCAAGAAGAGTGACAGCAGCACCATCATAGATGATATGTATAAACCATAACTTGACAATGGTGATTTCTGTCTCTCGTTCTGCCAACACTGCCTCGACCGTTCATGTGGGTATTACATCTTGTGGACAGATTTGGTTAGTTCCTGGGGACATGCACAATCAACACGAGGCAGCCACCATGCATACACCAACACATTGTTAAAAGCAAGTATATCTCCAACCTAAGTCAAACATGCTCAACATGGGCGGAGTTAAATGTTTGACTCCACCCACGCCTTGAACAGTACATTGCAGTGAGGGGTAGTTGGCCTCTCCTGTGTGCCCAGCCTGTGGGAGAACTTCAATGGCCGATGCTCAAATTAGAAAACGCAAATGACCCTATCTTGAGCCGGTGTTTGATTTGTCCTTTCTGGACTTCTTTAGAGACATGGCGGTGCAACATGGGGGACTGTGTGAAAGAGGACCTGCTCTGTACGTAGCTATAAAAAGCTCATTCTAAGGTAAAAACTACACAAGAATTCTTATTCAGGAACTTAAGTTATCAGATAAATGTAGTGGAGTACAATATTTGCCTCTGAAATGTAGTGAAATAGAATTATAGCATAGAAGAAATTAAAGTACTCAAGTGGAGTGCAAGTACCTCAAAACTGTCTTGAAGCTACCATGTTACTATTTGGACAACTTACCATCTTGTCGGTATACCAATACAGAGAAGTCTTCTTCAGGACGAACCAGTATCTCCTCCATTTGCTTACCAGGAAGCTGCGGCCCTCCTTCTTTCGGAGAAGCCAGCCCTGACAGTCCACCACCCCCAGATCTTTGACTGAGACCCGCCGCCGACTCATGGCTACAGTCGAGCCTGGAGTCTTCTCAGAGTCAAATATGAGCACACATACATGAAACACACATTTTTAGAGTCAGTATGACTTACACCCCCTAAAGATACTATTATTTCTAAATTCCATGGCTAATAAGCACCCAAACATCAGTTTAAAATCAGAGAAAAAAAGACATAACTCCAGAACTTGCCTAAGAATCATCACATTTTAAAGTCATCCATTGATAGTTGTCTGTATATTAATGGTCACATTGCAAAAAGGAACCGCTAATCAATAATTCAACATACTTTTAGTGGTTTAGTGTGTCCAGAAACAATGTCCTTGTTACTCTGGATGATCCACACTGCATTACCTACATCAAAGTGAGGTCTGATATTTGTTCTCATAGAATAAACACCACAGAAACCCTAACCCTCTTACCTGCTTCAGGCTGGACGTCCAGCAGTGAGGCGTCTTTGCAGCAGAATGATGCTCAGCATGGGAGGAAGCTGCCTGTGACAATTTATACATCAACCCAGAAACAGACCACAAAGTCAAAATCACACTCACACAGACATATACATGTATATACCCACACCATCCTTCCTGTTTCACGTTCTTCACGACCCCTCCGCACTCTTCTGTTTTTCTGTGACTCTCTGCACAGAAACTTCCCCTTTGTTGTCTAAGAAATAAAACATCTCTGCAGCTGCTGTCGTTGACTGTGACATCTTTTTATCTGATGTTTGGTTTCAGCGTGTCTAACCCCAGTGGCTGTTTGTTTGATCTCACATTAGCTGCCTCTGGCTGTCTGCAGCAAACAACAGCATCAGATATCTGTCTTTTAATGACTTAAAATCAAGATTTCTTTTTGCAAAAAATACGATTTACAGTCAGTTAGCATGCAGTAAAAAGTATTCTTGCATGCATGTTTGAATGGTGTGAATCTTTTATGCCTCAAATCCAGCGACACAGCAAAAAGCAACAAGTGAGTTTTGCTTAATAGTTTCATTTTGCCCCAGATGACATTTAAAATCTAATAGTTTTGCAGATATGCTGCAAATTAACAGACAGGGACTGAAAACAGCCCCCCTAATGGAGCTAAATGTGTCCTTTATATGGGAGGATGTACTAATATATCAATTATTAAGGGGTCACTGTTAAGTTCAAATTTTATTGCAGGCCTTGAGGACAATAATTTATGTTAGCAAACGCAAATCAGTTTGTTTGATTAATAAAATATTCAAATTATTTCACAAAAGTTATGTTTAGATTTTTTTTTTTTACTTTACAGTAGTTGACAGTGTCCACTAGGTGGCACCATCAGCCTTGTTATTCTAAAATACTTAAACTTTCAGGAGTTGATTTCTAAAGGATGTTTTAAGTTATTATCTGTGGCACTTTAATTTTAAAAAAGGACTTAGAAGGACAAAACACAGTTGATTCACGGTAGATGAACTTTACAGCCAAATAAATACAATTTCAGCTCTTTTGTTTGATGATGATAAAACAGTTGAGGTGTGTTTCAGTAATATGGATCTTACACGCAACATGGAAACTTTAAGTTTACTTGGGGATGTAGGGGTCGAGGTTGTTGCATGTTGTATGAATTGTAAACCTTAAGACAAAGCAGATTTTGGGTTGTTAGATAAAACTCAGTTGACTTATTGTTGATTTATATGCACCCAAACACAGTGAAGCCAGTCATTTAACGTTACAGGAGGGCCTCAAAATGTTATTAAAACATACTGAAAACACTTAAAACTGCACATTAGTAATTCTGAGTAAAAACATGTGATGTGATAAGTGGAAGTAACTTGCAGAGCTCCAAATTCAAAAAGTAGAAACATATCATGACCATTTTGGGTGAGTATGTTACTCAGATAAATTGTGTGACAATGACTTAAATCTTGTTTCTGCAAAGAGGCAGGCTACAGAAAAAATAAGTTGCCTAATAAATAGTTTACAGATCAATCATAGGGCCAAATGTCTTTCTGTAAACACTGAATTTCTCCTGTGTTGCTATGGCCGATCATCATTTTTCTACCTGAATGAAATCTGAGACCTTTTAAAATAAATTGCACTTTATTTTTTATATTTTTCACAAGTTACAAAGCATCACAGAGGCATCAGATTTACACGAGGAATGGAACCAGTTAAAACAAGTGACTCACAAAATACTTGACAGGAGAAAAAAGATTCATAATATGCATGTAGTTTGGCAAAATGACACAATCTGGATCATGCAAAATTTAGAATCCTGAACAATATAACCATAAATTTTCATCTTAAAGTGAGACTGTGTTACTTCTGCTGAACAGCGTCCTCTGTGGTCACTACAGGGTATGGGCATTATGGATTTTTCTCTGTAAGGTCATTCATACTGCAATGTCTAACACTTTACCACTGTACACCACTGGTCACACTGGACTGAGTAAGGCCTTAGCAGAGTGCAATTAATTAAATTTTTTCTTTACTGTTTATAAATTACCCTATTTTGAATTTTATTTATCTTCCTTTTATCTTCTCTTTAAAGTTGCATAGTCTCACTTTAAATAGATATGTCATGTTCAGACACCATAAATCTTAACTCTTCAGATGTTAAGGAAATGCTTTTTTCCACATTCAATCCAGCAAAGAACATGAGAAGTTGCCTCTGTGATATTTTATTTACAGTTTCAATTTCACTCTGATAATGTTTTGTACAAGCTTTCATATCTTTTGCATAATGTATTGTTAGTATAAAGGCACCTAACATGAATCAGAAACACTCATTACAAAAAAGAAAGATCTTCGAGGAAATGTAAGGAGCTCCTCATATTGTAAACATCAGAGGATCCAAAATGGTTCCCTGAAGAACTCCAGTAAGGTTTTCATAATGGTATGTGAATAAATATCAAACACTAAGGAGTTCCTCAGAGAACCTTCAGAGGAACCACTGAAGTTTCTTTGGAGAGCAGTAAGCCGCACCTTAAATACTGAGGATCAGTTAGTTTTACCTGAAAGTTCAAGCAGCTTTGAACAGAACTGCAAAGTATTTGCAAGTCCAATGACGGCAGCAGCAGTTTTCAGGACAAACTCAAGTGTAAGTTTAGACGTTTAGACTTAAGCTGACAAATTAAAGGTAAAATCTCTAAAGGACAACATGATGTTTTAGAATTTAACACTTAAATTTCACTCTTAAATCAAAGTATAAGCAAAATTTGAGAACATTTTCTCTTTAGCTTGAACTGTTAACTTCACCAGCTGCTGTGAGGGTTCATGTTTTCTTCAGTTTGAGTCTATCAAAACAATTTGACACAGAATTAAAATGTTTTACATTATGAATTGTTACAGGAAGACATAATTTAGTTGTTTAGTGACAATAACTTGAGGAAAGCAGTCTTAAAATTAATGAATAAACTCAATTGGTAAACTTTGTGTTCATTTAAATTTTATTAATGTTATTACCATGTTCCCTTTGCCTGTTCAAGCATTTTGTTACTGTATTTTTAAACTATTGTTTAACTGTCTCTCTTAAAAACAAGTTTACAATGTTATTACTGATGTAACAAGACTTTTGTGAAGCTTCAGAAATATTTAGTTAAGATGTTGTGCTCTTGTATTTCTTTTATTTTAACTTTCTGATAAACTGAAAAGCACATCTTTGCAGCGATAAAATAAAAACAATCTAAGAAACATATTTACAGACAAACCACAGTGAAAGTCCAGATAGGAGAGGCACTGTTCGGCTCCTGAGATTAAGAGGAAAAGACAAGATGCAGCAGCTCTGATGTTTAGAAATGCTTCATCCTTTTTAAACTTGAAATTTGCTTAAGTGTGATTATTTGGTCTTTGAATCTGAGCTTTTCAAGTGAATGTTACGACCCTGAATCTAAACATTTTTGGAATCATTTAGATATTACTGATTCTAATTCTGATTACTGAACATTGTGGTATAAACTTGAGGAATGATAAGGAGCCAAAATCTGTTGAAAACAAAAACCAGCTTTATTTTCAGCAGATTAAGGCTGCCATAGACAGAAATTATGAGGTATTCTTTTGAGGGGTTAAAAGACCCAAAACAAAACAAAAAAGTAACTATTTTCTGTTTCAATGCACAAGCCAAATGTTTTGCTTGCTTGTTTTTGACATCCTGTATGGAAAGCTCAGTAGGTCCAAACTTTAGTACTGAAAGGTCGCTTTCAAAGTTTGAAAAGCCACATTGAACAGTATATTCATTAACTGATTCCAGTTTTCACATACATTAGAACCTGGTTTAAATTCAGAACTGGTGTAGATAATTTAATACTTCTTTGTAGCCAATATGAAATACGTAACTACTGTTGAGTCCTCTACATGCTTTTTATCAGCTGTATTGACAAAGAAAATGTCCACATTTTCCGTGGTGGTTGCTTCGCTCCTCTTTGAAAAGGTGGACTTTCCAGCTCTGATTAACTGACACTGATGAAGGCAGGCTTTGAAATGTCTTTTCTGAGTACTGTGACTGATGTCACAGACTTTATGTCCATGTTTTCATTCAGTCTGCGGCCGGACCAGGTGAACTGAAGCAGTCAAACTGAACACTGGTATCTACCAAACCGCTCATCACGTCCTGAACTGGATTCCAGTTGACCTGAACTGGTTCACAAACAGAATTTTTTTTTTATTATAAATGATTTAAATGGAAAATTAAACTGACAAGCATCAACATGGACTCTCTTGTATGAAGTCAATGGTGATACCTGACTGGAGTTTTGACAAAACTGTCTTGGTCTATACAGAAAAACAAGTAGCTGTTGCTATGTTGTGTTTTTCTTCTCTGATCTGGCGTTGACTTTGTAGACCTTCTCCACCATAAAATCTTTGGTTCATACCTGTTATATTTCGCTGTTACAATTATTTGCTGAATGCCTTAAACTTACAGACATTTATAAGTTTGTAGACATTCTAAGGATCAGACTGAGAGGACATGACCTCCTGTAGGAGCCAGATGAGAATCATTTGAGTGATCTTATAAAATTGATGTTGAGACCCCGTCAGTGGCTGAGCAGCCTGAGACGAGCCAGCCAGCCTCCGAGCAGCGATGTAGACTGTTTTGTTACAGCCATAGGAGGGGAGACAGCAGCAGAGGTGGAGGCAGCAGACTTCTTGGACGCTGCTTCCTGGTAAGGAATGGTGGCGCTGTTGTGCAGGTTGGCGTTGATGAAGCACTGGCTGCCTCTGATGTGGTCGACTCCTCGGACAGACGGGTGTCCTCGGTACGGCAGAGGGTAACATGGCTCCTCCTCTGTGATGGTGCTGATTCCCTCGTTACTCAGATATCTGTGCAGGATGTCCTGCCCTGTTGAGGAAACCAGACGGGAGCAATAAGCGAACAATGCCTCTGTCCTTTTTCTTTTATCTGCTGCTCTACTGGTTTTAACTATTCTACAGAACATTGAGAACATTTCAGGATGACTGTTATAAAGGTGAAGTCACATGTAAATGACTCAACACGTAACACGACACAGCTGACGGCAGGTGAGTTAATGCTGTTGTTAGTCTCAGTGGAAAACGTTCCACCTCTAATGTGTCTTTGTTTAACTGCTCTGACTTCCATTAACAGCCTGCTATCTTGGACAAACTGCCAACACACACACGTTCAGACGCACACAGTTGGTTTCTGAAGGTGAAGTGCTGCTGAACTGTGTCGATGCAGCTGCGGCTCTCTTGGTTAATAATCCACAAGGTAAAAATTCAAAGCACGCAGCCCGTCCTGCCGCAGTTTGTCCCCGGCTGTTAATGAGGCAGACAGGCGACACATTACTGATAACGGTTAGATTACAGGCGACAGGTGGAGCTCACCTTTCCTTCCCTGAGCCCCGGGTCTGGAGAACGGGTCGGCTGAAAACGACTCCACTGGCATGGAGACAGGTCGAGGTTTACCTGCAAACAGCAAATACACAACAAAAGTTAAACACATATTGATAAAAGGAACTTTATCTTTATTTTCTAACTCATGAAGCATCATATCTGCCTCCATTAATCTGAACAGTAGCTGCAGGGAACAACAAAGTTTGATCTTTTAATCTTGTCTGTCAACTACCGTCAGTTTGTAGTGATTATTTTAATGCTTGAATTTAAAGAAATACTTCAACATATTGGGAAATACACATTTCTTTCTGTGCACCCCGTTCCTTTGTCTTGTCAAGGCTGTGTCCCACCGCCATATTTTCTTCACTGATTCTTGGTCAAACGTCTCTAAAGGCTCAGATGGATGTGAAAAATGCAGAAAATTTAACCTGTTCTGTTTTGATGACGAACGAAAGGTTTTGGACTCAGAGTGCAAACATAATTGACACAACGTGACATCTGACAATTAATTCGACAGCAGTATAAATGCATAATATTAATCAGACAAGACTCGATCACATCCTCACTTCTTTGTAAGGGCTGCTAAAGAGTTAAAACTTTTTCTGAGAATATTTTATCGTCGCTGTCCGATGAAAAACACGTATCTCCACTAATGACAATTTTGACTTTCTACAGTGCATGGAGTGTCCATAATATTCCCTAGCAACCGTTAGCGTTGGGTATCCAAATGACCAATGGAAAGACGTTTTATTACATCATCTATTCCACAAGTATCTCCATTGAGTGTCAGAAGAGCGTAGAAAGTCAAAATTGTAAAAAATGGAGATACATGTTTTTCATCGGACAGCGACGTTATGCTAATGAGGGTCCTTGTAAGTATAGAAGTGTGTGTGTCTGTGTGCTTACAGCGTGTGGACGAGCGCTGTCGAAGGCACACAGGGTTTGGTTGGTTGACTTCACGTGGGGGGCTGACAGGAGTCCTGTAGTCGTCTGTAACAGTGAAGCGTCGCCGTGCATCCACGTCCAGACATGAATTTGGAGACCTTGGTCTCAATTTCACACCTGGAGACACGTTGGTGTTCCCGTCTCTACACAGAGGGGCAAAACAGGACAGAAAGGATTAAAACTCACTGCAACACGTCTTCTCCACCCCAATAGGAATCACTGGTTGTATTTCATCACCAGGACTGTGATACTGTAATCAGTGACCTGATGAATCAGTGTGACACTCACAGTGGTATGTAAGGTGCTGCAGGGGGAGGAGGGACGTACAAATCCAATATGGTTGTTTTCCCTCTCTTTCCAGGAGCGTCTGAGGTTTCTGGCTGTTGAGATCTGTAGAGACCCGGAGCTCCCTGAGACGTCTGGACACAACAAGAGAAATAGAAGCACAGAGTATAACTTTAATTATGGAAACACAAGCATTGTTCTACACGTTTCCCTGCTGTATCTATTTCTAATAAGTGTTTCTGTGGTCTGAAGAGTGTTGAGCATAGTTTCTGTCACACTGCAGAGGAGGTAATGATTCCTTTAATGGTGTTTATCATAAAACAACACTAAGACGTTCCAGCTCGAGACGAGAAATAGCAGACAAAGCTCTTCTGTTTCCTTCCTCGCCTCCAAAGCTTCGGTTCCTCCATAAACACAGGAACTTCACTCAGCTCCTTTTCTGCTTCGTCTGTGCTTCAAAAACACATCCAAGGGAGTTTAAGATGCAGCTGCAAACACGTTCCTCTGCTCATTAAAGATCTATTCTTATTACCATTAACACAAACACACTGCATACACACATCGTCCTGCTGCCCCAAATACTTACTAGAGCTGCAAATGTGGATTGATCTACCGCTCAAAATAGTCCCCAACAACAGTGACCAGCTGTTTTAGGAAATTATTGAGCCTTCAAAGAAACTGAACTATAGATTCGAAAAACATTAAATCTTAAATTAACTGACAGTCAACTTCACACGAGAAGGTGATGACCGAGCCGAGTACAAGGAGAGGAGATGTAAGCATTAATTCAAGGTGACCTTTGAACATAACGGTAGGAGTGATGGTGAGGTAAAGGCTGGCTGACATCAGATCTGTTTTGATAGCCTAAATTAGCGGCTGAACCGGGCTGCTAAGCGGCATTTAAGACTCCTATCTTTCCTAAACACACACATCCTGGACCTCTGTCAACACAAAACCCTAAAGGCCGTCGAATCTTCACATTGTGGAGTAAGGAATGAGTCACCTTCCAAAGATGTCTGACATCAACGCAGCCCAATGTTTGGAGTGTTTCCTATCCTTTTTTTTTTTTTTTTACAGGAAAAGGGAAGAAGGGATCCATTGTTCCCACACACCACAGCGGAGGAGCAGACTGGGTGGCTGCTGTGTTTACTGGCTGCTAAAAAACAGAACCTAAAGCTACGATGACAGGAGGAGAATACCCCAGAGGGTGCTTTATTTACCCGGAGGAAGCGTTACTGAAACAATCTGCTTCACTTTCATGCAGTGAACCAGCCAACAGCTGCTGCAGGTTCAGTGCTTAGATCAGTGACAGGCTGGAGTAGATTTTAAACCTAGAACTCCACAACAGGCTAAACATCACACACACAGAAAGAAAAACAGAGAGAAAAGAAGACAGACAAAAAGACAGAAATAAGAATGCTGATTAAAAAGAGGAGGAAATAAAAGAGGAAGCCAACAGCAGGATTTCAGTGGCACTTCAGCAGGGTGGATGTTTACATCTGTAGTCAGGGCAGCTCACCTGTACAAGCGGCGGCCTCCAGCGCAGGTTTTTCAGCGGAGCGGGTGCGAAGCCGCCGCACATTCCAGACGGCCTCTTCTTCAACATCAGCGCAACGCCTCCTGACTCCGCCCTCAGCTTCTCCACCAGGTGCTTCAACTGCCAGCCCACCTGGACCAATCACAGACCACAACTCTTGAGCAGTAGTGAACACTGGCGCCTGTAGAGGGCGCTGGCAGGAATTAAGACTTAAAAATGTAATAGATTTCTTTACTAAAAATGGACTTGTTGTCATACAGTGTGGTCAAAAAATATGCTTATTGATCAAGAAAGGAAAAAAAACAACATCAATTTAAAGGAACAGTTCAACATTTTGGAAAATTTCTTGCAGTTTCTTGAGTTTGCTTCGAGAGTACAGAGTGCTTTGTTTGCGGCCTTTGCCTAATTTTAAGTCTCTCAAAACTGACTCTGACCTTTATCATTGTTGAACTTTTCAGATTATCATAGCTTCATTTGTATAAGCGTCATACTTTCTGTATAGACAAGTGAAAGTGGTATCAATCTTTTCATCGGACACTCGGCAAAAAAGCAGATAAGCATGACTTCCCAAAATGTCCTACCCCATCTTTAAAGACTGGACTTTTGACTTACCACTGTCTGTTTGTTGACCTGAATGACTTCATCTCCAGCGTGAATCCTTTGGGTTTTGTCTGCAGGAGACTGAAAAGCAGAATCACAGTGTTTTACTGACGTTAGAAGTTAAACTGTATAAATGTCTTTTCTCTATCCCACTCCAGAAAGCACCCATTATGATAAAGAACCAGCAGCACACTCACATTCTCTGTTGTTCCCGTGATGACGTGAAGCCCGTCGTAGGTGGATTTGATGTAAATACCCTGGGAGATTAAAAACACGTAAAGAAGTCAGTCTTTGAGAATTCATATATATGAATCTTCTCTATAAATAACCCCACGTGGTTTCTCCATAATTCCTCACTGCAGCGGTGGTTTTTCTTTTTGGACCTACATCTGTTTCTGTTTTGGACTTGGTGCTGATTGTGGTTCATGGTGAAGCACTAAAATACCTGTTAGCATTTCCCAGGGGAAGTCGGGTTAGTTTGTGGGTATTCTTTTTACAGTGCTCGGCACTTATCTGACAGTGATGTCTCGCTGATATGGTCTGAATGTAAATGATGATGTACGTCCTGTAGTCTCACCAGTCCCTCCCCAGGCTTGATGTTGGTGATGTGCACCTCCTCCAGGCAGGACATCTCACTCTTTGAGGGGTCAGAGGTCGCCTGGACTGTCTTCTCGCATACGCCGTTCAGGGCTCGGGACTGGAACACACATGACAACATGAAAACAACTGTTTAATCCCCAAAATAACAATGTCACACATGCACACATGAACTTAGAGCTGCAAGTACAGAAAGTTTCTATTTGTGTTTTACTGTATAGCACCTTGTAACTCTTGTAAAACACTTTATAACTAAAACTGACTAACTACTTACTTGAATAAAACACACCAAGTAGACTCCTATTTGTACTGACACTCTTCACACTTATTTGTACACTGAGTGAGTTTCACAGCCTCAGGGAGCCATCAAACACCTTTTCAAAAGTCAGTTTAATTTTAAACTTATAAATAAATCTTCCAAAGAGTTTTGCATTTGAATTTATATAAAAGGAGGAAGTCACTGGCGGCACAGTGGTCTCATGCCAGTTTCTACCTCCCATGATGACGAGTGTCCGTTCTGCTGAGTTTAGAATGCTGAGTCACTACCTGCTGTGGCACTAAAGTGGTCTGTCCCTAACCTCTGAACTCTCTGTACAAAGGGAAAAGAAAAAAAATAGACGAACAAACCCCTGAGAGACCAGGGCAGCATCACCTAAAGCTCTAAATGTTGCCTAACTGTATTTTTCTGGTTTTGTTGTTGAACAACAGACAAGAGGATCTTCCTGGAGCCTGAGGCCTACACAAACTGAACACAGCCTTGTATTATCATCGCACTGAGGAGACACAGACCCCTGAAGCACAGCAGGGCAGGGGGGGGGCTGCGGTCTCATGGGAAGCAGGGAGGTGATCAGGAAAACATAAACCAACAGGAAATTACAAGTAAACCAGAAAAACACACTCCTCAAGAGAATTCATTCTTTCTTTTTCTTTTCATTTGAAAATTTGGGGGATTTTCATTGCTTGTTTATAAATTTCATGCTTGTCTCTGGGGTGGAGAACAGTTTAATTACTGACTGTAAATGGACTCAAACCTTGAAACCACACAGTGTGTGTGTGTGTGTGTGTGTGTGTGTGTGTGTGTGTGTGTGTGTGTGTGTGTAGAGGGGGGATTTGTTCTCAGGGCTCCTGCTCCTTTATCTATCTTTGCAGTGTTTCCCCTTTTGTCACCTGGACAAACAAACTGAACCAAAGCGTAACTGAAACACCTCAACATGTGTCACAACTTAAGCTCCTCAAACAGACCTACATTGCTAGTTTTTAGTGACAAATAATATAAAAATCAGGATAAGAAGAAAAGCAATACACAGAAATCAAAAATGGTGCATATCCAATGTTGGAATAAGTACTCAGATCTTTAACTTAAAGGGAAAGTACGCCCATTTTCAAAATTCATACATTTCTATGGTTCAAGAAAGTCCAAAAATATTTATCAACATGACAAATTTCTCCCAAATCCAAAAACTAGCATCCTAAAACTCAAATTTGTGATGTCATAGGGTTTAAAGTCTGGTGCCGCTCCATAGGCAATGAACTGGGAAAGATGTTACAGATAACACTGACAGCACCCAGGGGACTGTTCTGAGTCTAGACCGAATCACTGCGACATCCCGTATAACAACAACAGCCTAAAGGTAGATAACTGGCAGTTGATTACAGTTGTGGAGATGCGTACAATCTGCAAGCTTAATGATTTTTGTTGTCATTTTCAGCCATAACTGTAACATTTACAGACATATAGTTAAGCACAGTTGTCCAGCCTATCTGATGTTGCTTTGCTATCATCTTTGAGGAACCAAAATCTACTGGCAGGGATGGTGAACATGTACTGCTGTAGACAGGGCCACAGTAAAATGTATTTCAGCCACCTAAAACTAAATTAAAATCAGTTTAAGTGTATGCTTATGTTGAATATTTGCCTTGCTTTACCTTACACACTAAATATTATTTGTTTTTGGTGGGCCATTTTTAGGTGGCTAAAAACTAACATAGGCAGCTTTTGCTCAGCACCATTTCATTTTATGTATGTGACGCAGTGATTTTCAACCCCAGAAGTTACTGTAAATAGACATTGTGATTCGGACTATATAGATACATTCTGTGGGTCCACGAAATCAGGCTCCCATTCATTGTCTATATAGCAGTCTATGACATCATGGGGGGTTCTACGCTGCTGCAGAATACTCACAAGGACGGCATTTTTTCTAGACCAGGGTGTAGTTTCAGTGGTACCAGTGTTAATTTATGCAACTAAAGTTAGCCTTGAGGTCTCACTAGAGGGGAGTAAGAGGTCATGAGGTCACATTAGAAGGTTGTCGGGAGGGAAAGTGATCTAACATCGGCTGATTCAGTATTCTGAGAACAACAGGACGACCAACAGGAAGTCTTATCTAAGACAGGAAGTGGATCCTGAGCTGAATAAATAAATCTGCAAATTCACATGAACACACACACACACACACACACACACACACACACACTGAACACCACGGGACACCACGGGACACTCAGTACAGACAGGAAAAGGAAATGTGTGTGTGTGTGTGTGTGTGTGTGTGTGTGTGTGTGTGTGTTTCCGATTAGCATCTCCAAACATCCATACCAGAGAAAAAAGGAGAAGTGGTACTCACCACTTCCAGAATCTTCTCCTCTATCTCATAAACAGTGCAGTTCTGCAATTAAAGAGACAGACAGTCTGACTGATGGAAGTCACTGCAAAAAAAAACCCTAACACGTGAATCCTAAATAAAAATCCAAACATCTGCATTTCTAATCAAGACAAGTGAGAACTTATGCTTCTGTAGTAGGGGTACTCCTACTTTAAAACACTAGTTTAGATGTAGGATAAAAGATTATTGGAAAAACAGCTGTCTATATCGTAAAACAAATAATATGCTGTGTTTTGTTACTAAAGCGTGCCTCTGATTTTGTGCTTTTATTTTGAAGAGGGTTAGGACAAGACAAAGAAACAGGTAAAACTCTGAGCACAGCAAATAATTAAAGAAAGCCATTTGATTAAACTGTTTGACTCCACAGACTCTTAACTGGTTTCCTCACTTCAAACAGAAGCTGCGCAGACAAATGTTATTCAAACTAATGGAGGTTTACTTTGGATTTGAGTCAACATCAGAAACGTGAAGTCAAACTTAAAGGAATTTGGTATTCTCCATCGGACTTTTATACTTGGCAGTGTACAACATTTAGACAACAGAGTGCTGCAGGAATGAAGAAGTAGAATAACCCCGGAGAGGAGCTGGCATTTTTGCACTTCTGCTTCCCCTGTCTCGGAGTCACTGGAATTTTTTTGGTTTTATAAGTAACTTTCAGTTTTTATTCTATGACATAAAATAGGTCAGTAAATACCCCACTCATAAATTCGGAAGCCTTTATGTGTCTTAAAAAAGGCAGTTGCTCACAAATGGATAAGTGAGACTATGAATGTTGTCGAGGACTTGACATGTCAAGATGCCAAACATTGAAATTGTGTAGTCACCAGTTTCTCGTCACCACTCACAAGTCCGCCATTACAGCCTCCTTGTGTTTATGCTCACACTCTTATGAACTACTATAACTCAACCTTTTAAACTTACTGGGTTAATATGCATTGACAATTAGTTTTTAACATTGTCACTGATAAGTTGTATCTCATCAAAACTCCAACTCTATTGTATCAACACTAGTTAAAGTAGTCTTAAGTACAGTATTTTAGTCAGTGTTCACAGTAAACAACTATCCCAATGACGTTACCAGCTAGCTTGTTGTAAGATGGCTGTGCCCTGCTGGTGAAACGGGCAAAATGGTGAAATACAGTGTAGTTTCTGGCAAAATCTTAGTGGATATCAAGTTTGAATTTTACCCTAGGCAAGATATGAAAATGCAGTCAAACAAACCGCAGTCCTACTGTTCAGTGTTTCATCTCCACTTCTACAAAACGTCTTGCTGCTTTGAAGCTTTTACCTCAAAGGCCCTTCTTACTATTTGAATAAAATAATGAATTCATTAGCTGCATTATAGAAAATATTTTTTTTTCCCATGTTGGTACTCCAAAAAAGATGGTAGGCAGAAGTGGCATAGGTCTTCCCTAAAAGAAAAAAAAAACAACTTCTGAAAGCTCCTTCAGAGCCACGGGAGACATTACACAACTGTTTTCACAAACTAAAGCATAACTCTACGTGACAACTAAACTGTACTCCATGAGTAAAATCTGTGCAGAGTCCCTTGACTGTTTTACAATCCAGATGGTTCTGGAAATGCCTCCAAAATGTAGACATTTGGCAATTCTTGAAAGATCGCCAAGGATTTATCTTTGATGCAACGTGACTTAAATGTCATGATGACAGCTTACGTGAGAGGCACAAACTGGGTGCAGGTTTTACATTCTCTAGCTTTAGTGGAAAACAAGGGACATGCAGAATGGAGACTGACTGGGAAACAGTTTTATCTAATTATGAAGATATTTTAAGAGGAATTTAAAAGGAATAATGTAGTCCGAAATTATTGAGAGACACACTTTTGGTTTTGCTTTTTTTGTAGTGCAGATGTGTACTACATCACATTTAATATACAGACACCTGGAAAAAAACTGAAAATAAATGTTTTGCTTGATACAGAAGAGGTAGAATTTCCCATTATATCAAATGAGACAGCTTTCCTTCTCAGAAGTCTGCTTGTGTGGATAACTGAGTGTGGGTAAACAGAGAGAAAGAAAAAAAAAAGAGAAGAATCAGCGGGAAAACAAATATTTGAGAAATGACAGCCTACATGAGAGTGAAACCAGAGGGAGGGACCGCGAACGCCTCCCAGAGACACTGAGAGGATTCCTCCTGCGGTCGGTGAAATAACAGCTCCCTGTAAACGGGCTGACAGGATGATTGCATGACAGCGCGGCGGGGTGACGCCTCAGCAGCGCTGAACAAAACTCTGCAATCGCATGCAGGGAGGTGACACGCTGTAAAAAATGTCCAACTGCAACTGTCCTGAAAACCGTCTTTCCTAATTTCACCTGGGCTTTTTCTTTTGTTTCTGTTGGAATCATCGGTCTTATTTTTACGGGGTTTGTTTGGGTTGTTTCATAAAAAGTGGAGACAGTATTTTACACCAAGTAGAATAATCACACCTCCCCACTAAATGACTTGTAAAGTTAAACACAACGAACATCTCGTAAAGGCTGCTGTTTACTGCCATGTTTAGCCAATGTAACCACAAGTTAAAGTAGCTACTATGTGCCATTATTAAGAGACAAAGCGATTTAATATTTTCATTGATCAATAGATGGAAAAATTGGTTAGCGCTCCTTTAAATATTTAAAAGAAGATGCTGGTGATAAATCAAAAATTATGCTGATCAAAAGATTATCAAGATAAAATGTAAAGACTCTCTTGTTCCGGCTTGTTTTGGTAACACTGATATCTGCAAGGGAGTCGCCATCAAACAGACTTTGAACATGTAAACAGAGGATATCTGGCTCATCATCATCGTCATCAAAGCCTGAAAATAAACAGGCCCGGGGGTCACAACATGAGAAGTCATGGCCTTCTTTCTGTTTCTGCTGTCCCTTTATCAAAAGAGGCTTTACACAGAAAACATCTGAGGCTTTTCAGCATCAGATTCAGAGATGAATGTTTAGTCTGAACATAAGCAGAGGGATGTTTGAGCCTCACTGACCTTCTGGACGGTGGAGGTGAGCTCCAGACACAGCTGGATGATTCTGCTTTTGGTAGAGGTGAAGTCGTTGGCGCTCGTCAGAGGAGTCCTGGAGAGAGACAACATTGGTTTGGTTACGGTGAAGTGACCTGTATAAAAACCATAACCCTATGCTGTTACTGTCAGGAGTCTGTAGAGTTGGGCTCTGATCGTAGGTTCTGTTTGGGCTGACAAACACCCAGGCATTGTGTCTAAGTATTTTTTATGACTGGACATTATTTTTGAACATGACCACGATGACTAAAAAGATAAGGGTCTGATCTATTGATACACATATTATAGGTTCACACTCATGCAGTGTTTCATAGTGCTCTGTATTTAAGTTATACAAAGAGCAGATGTCCTGAAGGTGAAACAGTGGATGGTAAAGACTCATATTCTCCTCTCTATGTCTTACTGAATAATCATTTGGACAATTTATGTCTTTATTAGGCAGTAGCTGGATTTAAACTGGTGACATTGTGGTTCATCGTCAGTGTCTTAAGCCCCAAGCCACCAGGGTGTCACTCTCCTCATTCTTCAGCCAGGGAAAAAGAGTCTTAACTTTCTTAAGTGTGAATATATTCGGCTTTCTTTACTCCTATATGACAGTAACTGAATAATTTAAGGCTATGGACAAAACAAGATATTTGAGGATGTCATCTTGGGCTTTAGGAAACACTGATTGTCTTTTTTTTTTTTTTTTTTTTTTTACCATTTTCTCACATTTTTTTAGACTAAACAACTAACTGAATAATCAGGAATAATTGTTATTTGCAGCCCTAGTTGAAATGACATACATGACCATCAGCAGGTTTTACCAGCTGTTGCTAATTAATGGTAACTCCAATAATAACTTGCCAACAAATTGAAATGAAACTTGGTTGTGTGATTAATGTTCTCTCTGCAGGCTGGTGTCTGTTCTCAACCAAAGATCATTTGTCAAAGCAAGAAGTATGCAGACAGCAATGGTGGAATGTAACTAAGTACATGTACTCAAGTACTGTACTTAAATCTGTTACGTAAGTTTTTGACTATGCTACTTCTTACTTCTTCGCCACTACATTACAGCGGACAGTAAAACTCAGTTTCAGGAGTCAGAATCTCCCTTATAAACCTTTAAACACATTATAACCATATTTTAAACTTAACTTATTTATTTAGTTCTGATATGGGATGTCATACAAGCCAGCTGGCAAGATACATTTAATCAACATTTCATTTCAATTTTCATTTCAATTCTGCAACTTATCTCATTTTCACATTGCAGCTACAGGTTGTGAGCATCAATACCCCTTTCTCACCAAATTATCTCTGGTTCTTGAACTGACTCTGTTCAAGATTTTTGGAACCTTGGTGATATCTAGCGAACCGGCCCACATTTACACTAGTTTGAGCAGAACCACAATAAAACACAGACCTATATAAACAGTTGTAGCAAGATGGCAGATCACATTGGCGTCCTGCAAACTTTTGTACTATTATTACAGATATTTGCTTTTATCCAAAAAACAAACATGAACAACTAATGATAAGAAGACGTGGAAGACTAGTATCTCCAAGACTCCATCCTCTCTTTCCAACCTGTAGAAAATGACACGCCTACTGATGTCATCAAGGACAACTGATTTATTTTTTGTCCACGCTGCTCCAAACAGTTCAAAATTTGGTGCAGGAACCAGAACAGAACCGGTTCCATGTTGTTGGAAAAGGGGTATGATTGGACTCAGTGCCTTCGTAGCCACCAAAAGGTGATTCAACATCTCGACTGAACCTTTAAGTTCTTGTTTAATACTTACAAATGTAGAAATCTGAACCTAATTAGATTTCAATGATCTGGATTTCACCCTACATTCAGATTTAATAAAATGCATCGAACTCGAAACATTGAAGGTGTTTGAGTATGCGAGATTTGACACACGACAGGTGTCAGGTGTGTTATGAGCGTCAGTGCAGAAACTTGTCAGTGTTTGTGTTTAGCAGCTACAGAGAGCAGGAATGTTCTTCAAGCTCATACAAGCTAAGAAAAACCTGAAGGAGTCAAACAGCAGACTGAGAGAGACGCACTGACAGCTGACAGACAACACACGTTACCAAGGACCAGCACTCGTACAGCCACTATGTGTGTAAGAGTGAAAGTTATAGGATGGTGTATTTTGACACTCTTTTGTTGTTTCTCTTACACACCTAGAGAATCAGAGAGCTCCCCCAGGCCATTCAGATGACACAAGTCTAGTGTAAACTCTACATCAATTGTTCCAAACTCTCAGTAGACTGTTTGTGTCTACCTGTCCAGCCAGGCCAGCAGGCTCTTGGCAGCTCCAATCAGCTCAACCACGGCAGTCAGGAACTCATTGGAGGGCTGATGAGAGATTTTGCTGTGGTAGGCGGGGTTCTTCCTGCGCTGCGACACTGCGCTGTTCAGGTTGTGGTGCGCTGCTCTCATCTTCCCCACCAGAGTCTTCAGGTTGTCCTTTTCCACACCGTAGTTCTGTCCAAAATTAAAAAAAAAAAAACATGTTTTAAATACAACAACTATACATTTTAAAAATAACAATCGCATTATCAATACATAAGAATCTTATGTGCTAAAGCTGCAGTGGGCACAATTATTAATTAAGAGGAAGAACATTAGGCCTACAGGCTTCTCTGGCTTCAAGTAATCTTTACAATTGATTTTAAAATACTACTTAAATAAAGATTTGATTGGTTTTAGAACGTTTAAATAGATCACACACAGGGATGTTGCTGATCAGGACATTCTCATGACGCCTTACCAACAACACCCCATCCCCCAAAACCAAAACACACACGCACATTCCTACAAACCAGTCACCATGGCGATGATCTGATGAAAACAAAATATTCCACACTGCGTCAGTGTCACTCAGACTAAATCCAAACCCAAAGTAAGCTGGTGTGATGGTGAACAGGAACATTGATGACAATCAATAATGGTTATCAACAGAAATTAATGCTCAATAAGGACTCTGGTCTTTGGTCACCATAGTAAGAAAAACAGAGACAGAGCAAAGAAAGACGCTGCTTGTTCACTGCACCAAAAAGCCAACCAATCAATTGATAAATGTCTGAGCTTTAACAGCACACAACACGTGAAGTCATATGTGGATCAGGACACATATGACTTGACCCTAACTGGTAACTTTTGGATGGGTTTTTCAGACTTATCAATGACAGCAGCTGATCAGATTCTGTTAACACTTGCCCTTTAAGATCTATAAAATATTCTCTCAGTCAGCTGATAGCATGAACGCGCTGGCTCGCCTGAGGCAGCCCAGATGTTTGAGGCATTGCGACGCTCAGAGCCAATAAAAACATCTGCAGCCAACCTGACATCACACCTGTCGACTGACTGCACTGTAAAAAGAAACATACATTCACCTTAACAAAACATGACACCTGACAGAGGTCATATCAAGTTTCAGGTCAACTTTCAGATCATTTTGGAAGTCAAATGATCAGATATGTAAAGTTTAGTTTAGTTAGACCTTTGTTGGAGTGACACAGGCAGAATCTGTCTGTTTATCTGACAAAACACACTTGTGAGTCTATCTTCAGTTCACCAAGTACCCAAAGAAATAATTAAAAATCAAAACCTTTTATACTGAAATACTGAAGAAATAACTCTCCGTAACAAGGAGACTTGTTTTTTCTGTAGCACTTCTTACAACACAAGGGCCCTCAGATACCTGTGCTACATGCAGGGCTCCACTGTTAACTGAGCAATCTAAACAGCATGACTCTGTTCTTAAAAATCAGATAATAAAGCAGGGCAGTTTGAAGGTGCCTCCTGCTCCACTGAATGAGTCTCAGGTGGAAAACTGATCATCTGACAGCCAACGGAAACTGCTGCAGAAACAACACTGCAACGGCTCTTCCTCTACTGTGTTTGAATGTGTGTGTGCGTGTTTGTGTGTGTGTCAGGGGAAGGGTGGGGGGTCTTTCTGACAGGTGGGAGGGGTGACATCTGTTTCCTGCTCCACACAAGAGTGCAGTAAATTCAACTCTGTGCTGCAAAAAATATCCACAAAAACGTCCCTTGACCTTCCATTGAGTCTGACAGGAAAACTCTCCCTAAAGAGCTCGAGCTGCCGCTGATGAAAGATCTATTCAGTGCAGTCTGATGTCATGTCCAAGTTCTGTACTTGGATCTCATACTGACACCCTCAATAGTTCCATTCGCTGAAGAAGGTCAAAAAGCCCTGGAAAAAGCTAGTAAGTGAACCTTGAATTTAGAAGATTTTGATACATATGAATAAAGGTTTATCAGGTTTTTCTAACTTCGTTCACAAGTCAGTGAGCATCAGTCGAGTCACCTTCATGATACTCATCCACACTGGGGTTTGACTTGAAGCACTTTAGTGACCTGGCATTTCTGTGAAGTCAGTGATATCAACATTTATTAAATGCAGCATTGGGAGTAACATGTTACAAGGTAATGCATTACTATAATTCTACTACATTTGGCGGTAACTAATGATGTAACTAATTACTTTTTAAGATAAATGACTTGATTACAATTACTGAAATTTAAATGGGCTCGTTACTTGTTACTTTTGTCTTGAACATAGCTGACAAGCACAGCCTATTCCTCAGATTTCTTCACTGTAATTATCAAGTGTCACCCATAGTGATGTGTTGCTCAGGTATGCTGCCCTCAGCCCCTCTGTCTTGTTCAGTGTGTGTGTCTGTGTTTGTGTGTGTTTGAGACAGACAAAGGCAGGGGAAAAGTAGGTGGAAGGTGGACTATTGCATGCCATGTTTCTGTAAGTTATTGCTAAGTCAACATAATTCAAGATGATGCAGGACCTGCAGGACGTCCGGTGCATCACTTGTGACCCAACCTTGGGACGTCGCAATACATGTAATGACTCGGTCAAGCTTCTTAAGAATTTTGTTCTGATTTGCTTTCCTGGAAATATGGACATTATTTTTCACTCCTTAAGATCAAGGACAAATTAGGCCTGTAGTGGTGAGGAGGAGTCTATTTGCAGGAACTGAATTACTGTTAAGGTTAAAGAATAAACATCAGTGTTCATAATTTTTTAAGTAACTTTTATTACTCTCATTTCATTAGGCCTTATCGTGATAAAAAAAATTACTGACAAATGTCTGAGAAACAGTTATTATTTCATTTTACTCTCCAAAGAATATTGAAAACTGACTTGTGGAGTTGGTTTTAAAGGCCTGTGCAGGCTGCAATAAATAGGCCTATCAAAATGTATCAAGTTTGCACTGTGTTCAACGTATTATTTCTCCTCATAGTGATAATGGGTACATTCATAGATAAAATTTGACAGTTGTTTTGTCCCACACTATTCCACAGCAACACAAATAATATAATTATGTGTGCCTAAAAAAGAGAATTAAATTTAAAAGGCAGCACAAAAGTTACTTACTCTAATAACTAATTGCTATATGCAATAATTGGTTAAGTAAGTCAATTACTTTTGAGAGAAGTATTTGAATTTGAAGTAACTAATAACTGTAACTAATAACTAAGTTTCAGTAACTTGAGCAACACTGATTTACTTCTATGATTTTCAACCAGCTTTGAACAATGTGGCTAGTATAAATGAACTGTGGTAACCTGATGACACTATCAGTGGACAGCCTGTCACTCAAAGTGGCCTGCCCTTAATTATGCATAACTTTAAGCCTTAATAAAAAGTAAACAGGTGAGTTATAAAAAAAGAATTCATCCTGTACAGTTGAAATTAGGTGTAGAGATAAAAACTGTTTTTTTTGTATCAGGCTGTAAACATGTTTATTTCTGCTATAAAGTTGGGCATCTCAACATGGGGGTCTATGGGGATTGACTGGCTTCTGGCACTCCTGTATTGGCTTCAATTTTGAACCCCAGAGGTTGCCACTTGTCTCAAACGGATGAGTTTGCATTGCATCACCTACCAGCAGGGGCATTTATTGGTCCAGTGTGGCGCAGTGCATTCTGGTCGTTGCAGGATTTGTACCATTGTGAGCAGAAGTGAATGACACAGTCCTTTTTCTGTTTTCTCTGGTTATGTTGCACCAATTTCAAAAGTATTTGCATCTTTCTCCTGCATAGACAGCCTAGTTTTATGAAAAGACTGTCTATCTAGTGGTAAAAAACGTATTTAAATGTCATTTAACCAGTTTGTTGAAAAGAGAGAGCATGTGAATGGACAGAAGGAGAGAGGTGAAACTGAACATTAATCTTCATTAAATTTACAACAATTGGTAGTCACAATTAAAAACGCATACACAGAATCCTGTCATGTGAAGTAAATAATCAAAACTGGTCCCTTTGGAAGTATATATTGTGTTAATGTAGGATATGGGTCATTGTTTCCATGGCCTTTAACCTTTAGGCTATTTGGCAATATTTTAGTGTAATTCTGTGTCATGCCATGGTCCACAGACATGCAGGTCTGCACTCTGGACCAGTTGGAACCAGTTGGGAACCACTGACCTAAAGTAAAGTACAGACCTGACTACTTGTACAGTACAGTAAGAACCAGAGGACCGTTAGATCGAGTCCATCTGCCTCATTTCAAGATAATGTCACCAGTTTCACTTGCGGCAAGTTGAGTCATATCAGACACAACCTTATCTCACCCCATTAGCACATTTTTCACACACTGATTAAATGACTGACAACTTCTGGACAAGTCCCACACTGCAAAAAATGCCCCTATAACCATCATTCATTCTTACACCTAAAATAGGGTGTAAGATTTTAGGATCTGTTTCCCTAAAGTGATCTGCATCTGTTCATAATGTCCAGATTCCTTTAGATGTTTGAAGTGAACTTTTTAAGCCATTTCCCTTGTAATAAACAAATAAAGTTATCTGCCACATGTCAGATAAACTGACTTTAATGACCCTGGAGTAATGCTGATAATGGTGGATTTAAGAATAAATGATTCACTAAGCTTTAAACAGTAGTAGTATGTCTGATAACTGTCTCTGTGCTCCTTTTATTTTCACTGTTTGTCAGCGGTGATAGCAGAGTGTCAGGCTCCATTTAAAAAAAGGCTGCTGGATCCCATTCAGTTCAGTTACACCATGAAACCTCAGCGCTGACTGTAAATCCTCCTTTTCACTGTGACACAGACAGTCAGAGCTCATAAACAGCTGACTGTGGGGCTCTGTCTGCAGGTCAACACTTTTACTGGTTTGAACAAGAGCTGTTTGACAAGAAATGTTTGGCTCTTGTCAGGAAGTGTTGGCTGCAGCTGAGATCAAATACTTAAAACATTTAAAAACACGAGGGCATTTTGTGAAATTCCTCATTTGCCTTTTAATGTGGAACTTTTTTCATTTTGCCATGTTATATCTTAAATGCGGTTGTTCATGTTTTAATTCTTTGAAGACAATCTGTGACAGACCGTTTTCAGATAATTTAGTTGGTTTGACGGAGTATAGCTTGTACTGTTTTTAACATGTATTAGGAGGACATCCGGTGATATTCAACATAATTTAGTTTCAGTTTGAACAATGAAACAAAACATTTTAAATACATTCACGAATACTTAGTTTTCTGCAAAAACCTTTGGCACATTATGTTTTTTCTTTTTACAGTGTAGCAGTATTAAAGCCAGCAGTGTGGGCGTGTTGCCAGATCTGATAAAGATTTAACAGAGTGCATTTTATTTACATCAGCACATTCTCTTGCATGAGAGCCAGGACCAGTATAAACTAATGCTATCAGACCATGTGATGGACACGGAGCTACTTCATGAGCCGGATGCTCAGTTTCGACGTAGTCACACATTTAGAAAAGTTGTTGTTGCTCTCAAGCTGTTGTCAGCAGGAGAGGTGATATGTACCATGAAAAAGCTGTGTTGTTTGTGATGTGTATGCATGTACTCATCTCTGTCCACAGGGGGGGGGGGAGATAATGTTCTTTTACTTTCCACTGGGTATAACGTGACCACAGACCTGCAGGTTTGGTAAACATCACCATGCTGACTGCAGGCTACTGATGTTACAGCATTTCTGGTGGCTTCTGAGGTCTAAAACAATCAGATAACTTACTGCAACTTGAGGTCAGCAGTGTGTGTGAAGCTGCTTTGTGCTGCTTCAAATATTTATTTGGGGTGTAACAGAACACAGATGTTTGGGTTTGGTACAGGACTAAGAATAACTCCTGTCTATGTCTCAGTGTGTGGTGAACAGAACTTTGAGATTCACCTACAAAGCTGTGGCAGTTTGTTGGTTGTTGAGTGTTAGCTAAATCATACTTGTCAAGTGTGCCCTGCCCATACAGGTAGAATCATCGGGACAGTGTACAGCGTTGAAGAAAGAGCAGTGGATCGGACAAAAACCGTACGTAGACACTGTTGAAGACAAGTCATGTGACAGTATTTGTCTGTAAACAGCTACATTAAACATATGAATTCATTAGTGATGACACTGCAGAAAGAGTCTGTAGCAGAGTGAGTCACACAAGCAGCCTTTGACTGCAGATTCAAACAAAGACAAAGAAACTATCACCAGCCGCAGGAGTTTTCATCCCTGTGGATCTGGCTGCTGTTCTAGAGCACATAGAGTTAAGCATGATTTAACCCTTTGCGCTGACTGCAGCATTTTATGTCTCTCTACTTAGTGTCAGAGTCAAATTATGCACATACTGTTAGATTAAAATGATGCTTCATATGACTTAAGATCTTGCGTCATAACCCTCCTTAGGACCATTACGCCGTGAAGGTGCCGTAAAACCTAGAGTTTTTCAAGCACTGACTGAAATGTCCATAAATCTGATTAGAAATCACAGAACAAAGACGCTGCTTATAAATGTAGCACTTGCCTGAGAACAATAACGTTTTTAACTTTTCTTCAGTATCATAAGTAATCCAGTAATAGTTGTCTGTTTGCATGGTTACAGTGCAAACAGGAACTGCTATAGCTACTTCAGCGTGGCTTTTCATAGTGTAAATTGACTAGAAGGTACACAATTAGCGGCTTGAAAAAAAGTTGTAGCCCACGGCTCACTCACTGTCTCCATGGCAACATTATACATACACAAACATACATACTGAACTGTGAGGTTTAGTTTGATGTTACCCCACTGATATTCATCCTAAAGAAAGACTCTGACAAGGATGAAGTTTGTTCGAAGACGTCACTGGTTACTGACCAGTGCGCAGAGCAGATCCATGGCCTCCAGCACCAGCTCCTGGTGTCCGACCCGCGACATGCCCAGAGACAGCAGCTCCTGGTGGGACATCCTGAGCAGCTTCTCCCCGTCCACCTGCTGCCCCTGGAAGGACGGGATGTACTGCTGCAAGCTGTCATCCAGACCTGAAGGGACAGACAGAGACACATCACACTGAGAGGGGACACCAAAGGAAGAGTAAAGTGAGAGATACGACTTTTGGAAAGCACTTGAGAGGCAGGGTACACCCTGGACAGGTTGCCAGACTATCACAGGAGAGACAGACAACCATTCACGCTCATGTTCACATCTACGGCCAATTTAGAGTCACCAATCAACCTGCATGTCTTTGGACTGTGGGAGGAAGCCGGAGCACCCAGAGGAAACCCACCCTGACACCCCCACCCTGTATTCGAACCAGGTACCCTCTTGCTGTGAGGCAATAATGCTAACAACTGCACCACCATGCCACCCTTATTTCAATAAGCAAAAGAACATATTCATAGAGAGGATGAAGATGACAAGCTCTGCACACGTGTGAGAGAGTAAACGATACTAAGACAGAGTTTTCTTTCAGCAGCTGAGTTTCAGTGGAAGCCTGTTATGATCCATTCAAGTTTGACAGCAAACAAAGCTGCTGAGTCAACACCGACTTATTGACTCTTCCTGCTGATCCATCACAGCTTTTACACCACCCTGCCACCTCACCACGCCTCCCCTCAGGATCACTCTGGGTTTAGACAGACAGTCCTACACAAAGAAGGTCCCGGGTTTGATCCTTCTCATTTATCACCATCAACTCTCTATATTTTTTAATTTGCTGTATGTAGCTCTTGTTTGGGGGTCAAGAAACTTCATGAAGTTTACAAAAATGCCAAAACTAATCTTCATCAGAGATAACTGAAATCCAAATGACACTTGGATGGAAATATCCAAAATTCGACTTCTTCATTTATTCAGCATCAATGCAAACTAACTAACGCCCACTTCTTTTTAAAAAAAATTCTACTGAATTTCAACATAAAACAAAAACGTCAAAGCTTCTTTAACGAATCCATCCTGCAGAACCAGCGGAGGAGACCTGGACCGCCCTAGACGGGCAGGACCCCACCTTCAATCCCCATGACATCATGTGACTTTGAGCAAGACGCCATCAGCTCCAGTGGCGCCACTCTCTGCCCAACCCTGAACTCTGACCTGTGACCTCTCTGTGAAAGGCAGCAGCGGGAGACGAGATAAAAGAGTTCTCACCGCTGGATCAATGGAAGAGCATCAACCAGCATCCGCCACACGATTCTACTGACACACATCAGTACAAGCAGACAGTGTGTTCACCTCGGTGAGAATTAGCATGTGTTTGGTTCGTAAATGGCCGAGACACTGAAGATTGTGTGAAATTCATAAAATATTTTGCATCTTTGTTTACATTGTAGCAGGTCACATTAGTGATTAGAACAAGGATTCATCTTAACTAATATGATTAATGTCTTCAGAAACATATTTCATTGCTCTGTTTAGCTGTAATATCAGATTTTCACTCTCGGCGTATTGTTTTGGTGTGGCCGCAGTGCATTCTGGTTGTTGTAGGTTTTCTGCTTCTTGTGCAAAAGCAAATGCTACAGCCTTTTTTCTCTGTTAACTAGGTATTTGTGTTTTTCTACTACACTGACAGCCTTGTCTTATGAAAAGACCATCTTTCCAGCATTGAAAAACTTCTTTAATTGTAAAATCTGCTCTATTTATAGTAGCCTCAGGTTCACTAATTCTTATTGTAATGCTTTAAAACAGAGGTTTTCAGAGGTTTTGGCTGAGAGAGAGACGGAGCAGGGACCCCCTATGACATTAATTACAAAACGTCACATCCCACCTTGAGTATATCCAATCAGCACCAAGTAATCCCCAAGCCCCAGCCAGGAGTTTCTCGGGGCCGTTCTGAGTACCTACTCCGAGGCAGGGACTTGTTTAGCCCCTGTAAAAGTTCCGGAACTCTGTCCTTCGGGGGTGGTTCCTGCAGTGGAGACACGCACCAACAGCCCCGGCACCATAAAATTATCCCGAAGTTCCTGCGGTGGAAACGGGCCTATATACTGTATAAAACAAGGGCAGCCTAAAGCATGTATATATACACATACCTTTTTATGGTGCATACGGGTCTAAGCTATTAAAATAATTATTGTCAGATTTACATATCTATACATCATGTTTGTTTCTGAAGTGAACTAAAATGCATGCTAGTTTGAGAGAGCTTTTGCACTACCGTGTCCACCAAATGGCAGATGTTGTGAAGTTCTTAGCAGCAGGCTGGATCAGTTGGCCAACAAAATGCCTGAGCTGGTGTGAACAGTGGAGAAGAAAACAACTGCCCCTGCATGTGGTCATTAAAGTGTCCCGAAGAAACTCTATGACTCCAGTTTGTCTTCAGACGGACATGCAGGACGACAGATGGCCGACAGTCACGCTGACAGCAGGGAGGAAACATTCCTCTTTAACTAACTGCTGATGTGACACCTCTGTGTTGTCGCCAGCCCACACCTCTGATCACAATGAAGAGCAAAATGTCTTTATGTTTGAAAGTTAAAACAACGCAGGGTAAAAAATGAACCTTTTTAATGAAGCAATTTTGGCTCTTAGTTTTGTGAAATTTTGATCTTCGGCAGACGGACTAAGAAATCTACATTAGTGAACTGATTGATTAGCACACGATCATTAAAGTCATCTATAAAGCAAAAGGCCCAGACATTCTCTGTTTCTGGCTCCTCAAATGTGAATCTTGATGCTTTTGTGTTTCTTATACACTTATTCTGGGGTTGTGGACCATTGGTCAGACAAATTAAGACATCAGAATCACCCCAGGCTCTGGGAAGTTGTGATTGCCTGACATTTTATGAACGTACAAATGTCATTTTCTTCTCAAAACAGTAACAAAAGACGAAGCAATGCCGTCAATGCAGTCACTTTCTCTAGGTTAAATTCCTTCAGTGTTTATTGTTCAGGGGTTTTAGCGGGAGCCGAATTATTCACAGAGGTCTCCTCTAATACAAAACAAACTGACCCTGTCATTTTAACGTAAAAACACAAAATAAAGCAGTTTCACAACAAAAAACAGTGTTTCTCTGATGCAGTTTGGCACAGCAGGGACTGGAGCCGAGCTGCCGCTAACATTTGCTCAACTTGTTTCTTTGATAACGTAAGATCCAGGCCACCAATGACTAAAATCTGTTAAAACATACAGTTAAAAATGACCAAGATCTAAATAAAAATGTGGCTTCAAACTAAATAAAAAATCAGTTTATGACAGTTTCTGTCAGACAACCACAACACTGACACATGCACAAAGAAGTTATGATGCCATTGACTGGTGGCGATGGTGACTAAATGACACAGCCCTTGATTAAAACTACAGATTTCTCCTGGTTTGAATATTGTTGTAAATGTTTGGGATTGAGTAAGTGCACATGTCAAAACAATTTGGAACACTGGTCAAGCTGCTTTTGGACATTCTCTTGTGGAAAAGTTATTCACCATGTTTCTTCATTTTCACTGATTTTTTGGCAGCAATGATGCATGTTTAAATATTGTTTTCTTAATCTCAATAAAATCTTTATGTCAGCTTCGTCACATGTAATGCAAAAAGGCAAGATGTCATGACGACTAACAAATAAAAGGGGGAACAAATGACTGCATATTAATATCAACAGCCCTGAGTTTACACACTAAAGATCTCCTTCTTCACTAGCTTGTTTTGGATTCTACTCCAGCTGAGCTGCTGCAACAAACTTGTGACACAAGTCAGCAAACATGTTCTGCTCCTACATGTCGATGGAAAGATGCCCAGATGCAAACTTTCATGATATTCTAAAACTTCCTCAGAGAAATATTCAAACTCCCTGCCTTAAACACACCCCTCTAAACTCCACAGCAGAAGGTTTGATGCTCAAAATATGAACACATTTCAAACAAAACTCCTTTCACTGTTTTGTCAAAGTCGGACAGCGGCTGGTGAGAGTTTGTGGTCATCAGGAATGTGTTGGCGACAGCCTGGATCACATTACTGACACCCGAGGAGGCCGATAATCTCTCAGCGGCACAGCAGGGTCGGCTAAATGTCACGCGACAGCCAAATCACCTGCTAATGAAAGCATGACAATGCTGGGCCAAGCCTCCCTGCCTGTCCAAATTCACCAGCTTCAACTGTTTGCTCAAGTCATGGCAGTCCATCTTATTTCTTTAAACAAATGAAAGCATACTCTCTCGTAGATATGTTTTCAATTGGGTGAAAAAAAAAACACAAGGTAAAGATGTACATTTACACTTTGGGATAACCTGAAATATAAAATAAATACGTTTTCTGAGTCCAGCACAGCGCCAACATCCAGAGCTGGATCCAATGTTCTCGTGAGAAATAAAATGTCATTAATTTATGTGACAGTTGAAACATTTTTCTCATTCCACATTTTGAACATTGCAGTTGGGTTTGGCGCTCGGCCCGCACTGTTGGAAATCGGCTTCAAACGGCTGGCAGGCGGCTGAGAACGAGCAGGATCACCACACTGAAATACTGCTGAGCGGTTTGTGTTGTTGGCTCCAGAGATGCTTCTCAAGCAGCAGGATTAATGAAACGCAGCAAACTGTGGCCGTGCGCAAGAACACTGCAAAAACTACTGACAAGTTATGTGACATTAAGGTGGTTGAAATAAACTTCAATTATAAACTCGTTACTGGATATCAGAAACTGTACTAATGTGTATTAAATGTTGTTGTGCACAGCTTTATCTAGTCATAGTCAAAGTTGAGCTGCACTGTAAATCTTTGAAAACATCCTATTACTCTATTATTTTCTTATCTACTGAATATAGGCTAAACAAATATTTAAGAAGTGTGTTTTTAAAGTGTATATTGAGATCAGGTTCAGACTCAGATGATGAAATATTTATCACTTGATCTATCTGAGAGGAAGGTGGGCCAAACAAGCTAAAACACACTCATTGCTTCCTTCGCCTCGCTCAGATAAAGACACCAACTCTCCATCCTGAAGCCACATCAACTTTTATTTAAACAAATTTAGGGTCCCTACAATATTTCAGCCTTTCACTAAATCTACATTTGATAGCCTAACTAATATGAAAACACTAAAACAGTGTGTGAGTCTCAATACTTTCTGTGCCCCTCATCTCCCATTGATTTGTTGTAAAGATGTTTTTAATAGAACAAACAGGAAGAGGTAGTGCATTTGTTGGGGAATATTTTCAGCAGCGGATTAATCCACATTTGGAGTCCTATCCTAAACCTGGCGCAAAGCAGCGCACAGTGCAGCACAACTGTCATTGCTAGTTTCAGACAAACTCAGCTGTCATTTCCCTGGCTGACGTTGTGCAAGCTGCAAATGAGCCCATCTGTGTGCCCATGGACATGTAGGTCTTAGAATGAGGTGTGGTCAGGTGCATTGTTGGTGTATTGCTATTTTGAGACGGGTGAAAGCAATTGTGCCACTGACCAACAAAAACCTGGTCTAAAATCAGAATTGCATAGAATGTTCCTGCTATTCAAAGGGTGTATTATTCAGATAGTACGATGGAGATACACGGGCAGGTTCACAACACGTTCTGCCTATTACACAAACAGGGATTTGCCAAATCCGCCATGTGAATAGCAGTGCGCCAGGTGCAGGCTTTAGCTTTAAAAATGACACTGATTGGCTGAATTCATGTTACACCCAAAACACACCTATGATTAATTAAGAGACTGACTAAAACCCCTTTGCCCCTTGCATCTTTATTTGCACCCAGATAATGCGCCATTAAACGAGCAAAAGTGTTTGAATACACCGTAAATGGTGTTTAACTCATCAAAATAGGGCCCTTGGTGCTCTGGTGTGTATGGGGCAGTAGGACAGTGTATGTGACATTGAGCCAAAATAAACTACAGTGTGTGTGTTCATGGTAATAAAGGAACATGTCACCCAGTGCAACAGTGTTCCTCCTTGATGTGTTTTTAATAGTTTTTGGACAACAATGAAGCTGTATGGCACAGAGGAAGAAGATATATCAGGCTTTGATACACACATTATACTTGTCAGCAGATACATTCATTCTTAGTTTTGGTCTTTTTATGGGATTTAGTGACAATAAGAAAATGTCTTTGAATCTGCATAAAATTCTCTCTAATATTCATCTGTTACCAGGCCTTGTGTTAAGCAGCAAAGCCATTACCAACCTTTTCTGATCTACCATGAATCTTAATCTAATCAGCTGTGAGGTCACAGCACGGTTCACAAGAGAAAACGGCCTGTTTTAATCTTTGCTCTTTGTAAAGCACTTTGAAACTGACCTGTTTGTTGACAGAATAAATTTGACTCTACATGAAAGCACACCGGAGACTACCGAAAGAGCACAGAACCTCTTTCTCACTGACAACTTTCTCACTGACAACTTTCTCACTGACTTCCTGTAAAAATCGTTAAATGCTGAGTCTCCAAACTATGCTTTTGCGCTTCTTGGTAATACTGACAATATATTGAGATAAAGCTCATGACTGATTAATTATTCCTCATATAAGAAATAAAACGTGTCATGATTTTAGGAAAGGTGCAAGGAGAAACTGAAGATTTTCAGACCTTAAATGAACCTGTAGCAGTGCATTTGAAGAAGCACCAGTCTCTGTAGTTTACTTTAGTCACAGATGTAAGAAAAGTTAATTTCTCTGTCCGTGGTCTCGTCTCTGACCAGTATATTTGCTGACAACTCTGGGCCTCTGCCCTCCTGTCAGTCATCTCCTGGTGGGAAACTCTGTGTGTACCAACTGGCAGCAGCAGCAGAAGCTCACAGTGGGAAAGTTTTACTTCTTACTGCGACGACAAAACCGCCGGTTCACCTCCAAAACCATCAGACACAGTCACTGCTCTACACTGCTAATGCTCAGCTACCCACTAAGAAAACAAACTTTACCAACCACAACTGACTGATGATTGGTTTACAGTGTTTCCTCACATGGGTCAAATCAGACAGAGCTTTTTTAAAATCTTAGATGTTCAGACTTTATCTATTTGCTTATATGTACCCCCTATGAAAGTGTATTAGATGGGAGGCCATTTTAAGAGTACAATATCTTTAGAAATATAACTCCTAGAGCCATGAATTTTGTAGGCACACAGACAACCCAATGCACAACAGATCCACATGACCAAAAGGCAAAGCAGATGTCATATTTTTTCATTACTGGCCCTTGAAAATGGAAAAAAATGCCAAATGGGTGGTCATGGGGTCCCAGGCAGTTTCCCAAAAAAGATGGACATTTCCATATTTCCTGCTAAGAATACAATGGCTTTCCTATAAAGATGTTTTTTAGGGCCGCAAAAACGAGGAAATTCTCAGGAGCAAATAACTATGCAATTCTCTACATAATTTTTTTTTTTTTACAGAACTTATACTGGTCTCAAATAATATGAACAAAACCTCTTCCTGATTCGACATGGATTTACCCTCCGATCTGACATCAGCCAATAACAGAAAACCCTGCAACCGGTAAAAGTCATTACTCTTGGATTTATTTTTGCAGCTTATTTTTAGACATTGAGTGAAAATCTCTGATGCATCAATTCTCTACAACTTTGAACTTATCTTTCAGTAACCTAGTTTGATGACAGGGTTACAGTTTAAACCATCTCCTAAATTCCTTGCCTGACAGTGACTCCAAGTATTTACAAGGCGTGCTGATGATAAAGTGGGTTAGCCCATCCGGCTGCAGTCAAACACGTGAGGAACTTAGTAAAAAGAGCTGCAGGTGAAACTCCAGCTGCTCATAAACAGTCCAGTTAATCATTTGTCAGAAAGATCAAAACAAACAAGATGTTCAGCCTCGTTTTACAGGGCGCTTCGACAACAAGTCCCACCTCGAAATACACAAATCTCTCTTGCTGACATGGAGCAGCCCAGTCACCAGAGGAAAATGCTGGCATTGTACATTTCTGTGAACCACGAA
Organism: Epinephelus moara; assembly: GCF_006386435.1. Classification (NCBI taxonomy): domain Eukaryota; kingdom Metazoa; phylum Chordata; class Actinopteri; order Perciformes; family Serranidae; genus Epinephelus; species Epinephelus moara. Next base: position 13,168,802 of record NC_065517.1, read on the forward strand.
TATGTTACATTTGTACCTTTCATACATATCATACTGATGTTTCTGAAGTGGCGTAGCATACGACTTTGTCACCTGGAGGTGGAAGAGATGGTGGATGGCGTAACACTTAGGCGAGATGCCTGCAAAGCTGCAGAGCACTGTTCGAGAGACAAACAAACAACAAAACCAGTTGTGATTTGGTGAGCCATTGCTGTGTTTCCAGCGGCTTTATAGGCACCAAACATGGGTGTTTCGTAGCGACTAGTTGCTGTGCTTCCAGCAGCTCTTTAGGCATGAAAAGTTTTTTTTTTTAAACTAAGACATCGCTGCATTTCCTGCCGGGACAGCTGCACAAAAAGTGTTGATTTTTACCAAGACATTGATGTTTTCCCTCCAGGGAAAATTTGAAAGATGTCTGTCATATTCATTAAGGCAGAAATGTGGGAAAAGTGCCAAAGCTACGGTTGCATCTAAACTGAGCTCCAGATTTGATCTATCTTCTTGATAACATTTAGCTTTGTGAAATTGTTCCTGTTGAACTCTACATCACTTGTTCATTACAACAAATGGCACGTGTTGTGTTGTTGAAGCACAAAGACGGAGTTCGGACCCGACACTCCCCAGCTGGGGGCAACAAAAGGAATATTTACCCCACCTCCATCACAACAGGACGAGGGTGGAGAGGAAAAGTGGCAAAAGAGCACTGAGGCTATTCATAGCTTCACTGGGCCTCTGTCAAACCCTACACTACAGCACACACACGCACACTGGCCATTCATCTCATTGGTACGAGGCAGCAGAGGGAACACACACACTGTTGAACAAACACTATTCAAAAGGAAAAAGGATTTCCTTGAGCGTTGTGCAGATTTGTGCTAAGAAGTCTTATAAAATCAAACAAACAGGAATTGTGGGAGTTCATTCTGTGCAAAGCAGAGCTGAGCTGGGATCTCTCTTCAACCAGTAACAGCCAGACACTGGTGCAGAAGTACCAGTATGGAAGGTCCATACTGCCATGATGAAAATGTATGTCTAACTGGTAGGACACAGTAGTATTCACTGTTTTTTCTGAATCGCATATTCTGCATTTTCATTACCGATACACAACCCAATCATTGGTTTAATGCCATTCCACTGGTTGACTGTTGGTGGCCGTAATTTGCAAAAAAGCGTAGCAATGTGCCAACAGAGAAAGGCAACCAGAAGACTATGGGCTCAGAAACGTGCATATAAATATGAGGGATGCACGATAATATCGGCACATCATTGGTAACGGTCGACATTGGCTTTAAAATGAAATACCATAGCATGCTGATAATATCGGCATGGCGTCAGTATCGGCCTGAAATGGCCCACCTGCTTTTTCTTACTTTGCATGATTTAAACATAACCACTTTTTTTTTAACAACAAAACACACACACAGCACCTTTAACAAGTGCTTGCTAATATGCTAATATTTAGCAAGCTAATGTGGCACCCTTTAGCACGTTAACGTTAGAAGTTCAGTCATTAGTTTCAAAGGTATCCTGTTATAACCTGAAGTGTTGGAGAAGTAGAAATGTTGACCCGATGGTCCTAAATGAAAAGACAGGTGACAGACATTTACCCTCTGGGGATCACGAATGTCTGTACCAACATTTTTGGGAATCCATCCAAAAGCAATAAAATGAAGGGACTTTTTTGTTGGAACACATCCCGCTGTTACATCACTATACCGTTGTGTCATAGATAGAGACCAGTTCTGCAGGTTTTAGTCATAATTTATCATTATTTATGAGGTTCAGGTGATGGAGCCGTTAGCTCTGACGCAAGTTGAGCAAATCTCCCAATCTGCTTAACTGGGATCCGTTAATAAGGCTGATGATATTACTGACTAGCACAGCTCAGTTCCTACAGAATCCACCAATGTATGTCACACAGATATCAACAGGAACATGGGAAGGTTTTTATGTTTTTTAACGAATAATCATCTTATTTTATTTAGGAAAAATAATTCCTCTTTCAGCCTTAAATAATTATAATTAAATATAATGAATCTATTTTTTTTTATTGTTTTTAGTTTTTACTCAGTTGCAACCTTAGTCCAGAATAATTTCTTAAATGTGAATGGTATTGCTGTTGTCACAGAAATATATAATATATGGGTGTATATGGGCTGCAACTATGTCATTATCTGTTAATCTGTTGTTTTCTGGATTCATAAATCAATTGGTTGTCCTATAAAATGTCAGAAAATGAAAAAATGCCCATCACAATATCCTAAAGCTGAAGATTACATGTTCAGATCACTTGTTTTGTCCAACCAATAGCCCAGAACTCAAAGATATTCGGTCCAAATCTAACAAAAAAAGGCAGCAAATTCTCACATTTCAGAAGATGGAACTGGATTGGCTTTCTTGCAACTAACCAACAAAACAATTACTGAAATAGTCAGCTCATGAACAGACTAAGTGTTTCAGTTCTACAGGGGTGAGAGTGAACATGGCTCAGGCCACTCTTCCTCCTGAACAACGTCAGTGTTGCTCACAAAGGGAGAAAGGCAGGAAGAGGCCCTCGGTGAAGAGAACCTGAATGTTTCCTCTGATTCACTCGCTGTGAAAACGTTGGGTGGGAGACCAACCGTCCATTTTTACATGCACACAATACTGGTGGTAGGGCTCTGTATCAGTACTCGAAGGTATCAAACAAAATACAGCCAATTACCAAGTAAAACTTCTCCAGTCAGCTGACACCTGCGTTCAATCCTTTTTGTGCCAAGATCTAGCATAAAAAAATGACTATTTGTATGGCTTTGCTTTGCTCCCAGCTTTTTAGATTTAGATTTTAACCCCCAACTCTGGTAGTGTAAAAGCCTTGTTCTGCCTGCTGGACTACATCAGGCCAGGATGATGACGTTCTCAGGTGAGAGTGGTTCTCCTCCCACTGAGCAAACAACCAGCCGTCATGATCCGATGGGAACCTCGTCACGTGACGCTCAAATCCTCCTCATCAGATCAAAGCCAAAGAGTTTCTGTTATCTTGTCTTACAGGATGAAATGTTGCTGGTTTGGTTTGGTTCCAGTTGAGGAGTTAAAACAACACACCTTTACACAGGAGAGGAGGCTTTGCTTTCTGTTTGTTTACATGTTAGAAGACAACGCCAGCAGCCACAAAACACACAGGACTATGGGTAGAAGACGAGAATGAGATCTGTTTCATATCATAACTTCAATTTTTTTATTTTAGAAATTTAGGTCCTTTCACGTCAGGCTCTGATACCTTAGGACAGACATTTCTCATCACTTTTTTTGACATTCTGGAGAATAAATATTGCCCTTATTTGTTTTATCATGCAGATCATTTATGGTGAAACTGACTGTAAAGCAATTAGTTATACAGTTTATGATGGGAGGGTTCAGAGATAAGACCAGATTATAGATAACAGATGCTTTCAGCTGTGTGAGCCTCTGCAGCTAAACAAACGCACATTGTTTAGTCAAGATAATTAAAATATGTTTCTCAGTCTCTAAGACATGTGACCTTCCTTGCTTCAGAGACCAGGCAGGAAGCGCTTTGTTAGATCACATTCTTCAAACTAAAAGCACAATGGTGCTGAGATTTGGCTAAGGACTAGGATGATGGTCACAGAGTTCATGTACAAGATAATAATCTAATTTTATATGCTGTCAACTTTTCATGAAGTGGAAATAAAAACCCTGGAGGTGACAAGGGATTTGAGAGGTTTGTTGATCATCAGCAATTGTTTCAATATTTGTCAAAAACATGGTGTTTTCAGTTGTTTGATAGCAAAATACCTCATAAAGATTTAAAAAAAAAAAAAAAAAAAAGTAATCAAATTTGGTGGAAATCCAGACTATGAACTAAGAAATACGAGATTTGTGTTAAAAATCTTTGAAAAAGATCACAAACAGCAGGCTGGTGACACTTTTTACAAATTACTTCAAGCATATCTTTGGATGCCGATATCGGCAAATACCCAGTTCAACTTTAACAAAATCTAAACTACACTACATACGTAAAACCCAACTCTCTGTGCACCCACTCAGCCATGTTTACTTCAGCACATTCTTCCAATCCATCTTTTCGTTCATTGGCTTTATTTCTACACACCCCTTCATAAACAGACCTGGATGTGTCATCTTGTTTATTCAGTCTCTTACTCTCAACCAGCCTGTCATCATTTACGCTGTGATGTGACTGCACCTGCCAGACGAGCAGACAAGTATGTGGATGTGTCTGAACACGCTGAGCTCCATCCCTGAGATGTATGTGTTTACCTCCTAGCTACAGCTGTCTGATCAGTTCACTCCAAGAAATTAGAAACTGCCACATAGAGACTCCATCTGATCTGAGAGCTACAAAGTGGACTGGAATGTGTCCAAAACATTGAAAACTGACAGATATCAAAAGCTCGCACGGAATCTGTCAGATTATTTGATCATATATTAAAAGGATCTAAACCAGGAAGTTAGTAAATTGGGATTGTATTTACTTTGAAATTTAGCTTTGGAATATATTGTCAGTTGCTAAACTCCTCTAATGCAAACTGGCACTAGCCTTGGAAATCTTTGAAATGACGACGCAGCCTTCTTTTTTTTTCTAGTACAAACTGCTGTTTTTGTCTTGAGTACTTTCACAGATTCAGAATACTACCCTGCAAAAAGCGATGCAGTTTTTTTCGGAATGAGGCTGATTTTTCTGAGCTTCCGCAATGCAAATAAAGGCATCAACCAATGAGGGACAGACATCACATCACGACAACTGCAGACCTGTTGCAATGGTTGCAAATCTGAATTGCTGCCATAACAAATAGTTTGATGCCGCCAAGAATTTTGTGCTTTTGTGGTGTTTTTTTAAACACACCCCTCATGGTGTAAAGGCCTTTAACTGTGCAATAATAAATATTCGAGACCCTGTGAGATTTACAAAGTTTAATTTAAGATTTAAGACATTTTAATGCCAATTTGAATAGAAAATTAAGCAAGTATCATGACTAGAAAATTAAAGAAGACATCACACCAAGAACACCTCCAAGACATCCTGAATGTGAAAACAGTTCTTATCATCACTATGACTTTCCATATTTAGAGATATTCTTGATGATCAAACTTGTTTCTCAGTCTAAATTAGCACATCAGATGGACTGGCAGAATTCTGAAGCTGACCCATATTCCCTGACTTTCTCCGAAGAATTCACGGAATTCCCTGACTACCCCTGCAACTGCTATGATATCCCAGGATTATTTCAGGAATTTGAATGGAGTATTTGTGGTGTTTGTGGTCAGCTGGAGCGGCTCGGTGACAGCCGGCCTGTGGGAACCAACTCCAGATCAAACACGAGGATTTTAATGAGGGCGGCTGTACCTCCCATGAAAAGAACCTGTTGCTTAAGTCGTAGGATGGGAGCAACACACACACACACACACACACACACAGAGCCTATAGCCAGTGGCAGCACTTTGCTCTGTAGTCACACTGTAAATACTAGAACAGGATTCAGGTCAAAGACAAAGAAATTTAAAATACCTTAATGCAGCCTTAAGTGTCTGCTTATCACTTCTCTGATCATGGTAAGTTATCTTATCAACAGTCAGTTTATCTTTGCAAATAACAACAACAGCAGAGAACACCTTTTTAACAGCGCAGAAGCTAAAATGAATACATCCGTTAGATCCCAGACTGTGTTGAGAAAATCCACCATTTAAAAAGATAAGCCTGCTGATATTCTGTATTTTCATGTTTTTCAGAGAGCGTGACAGGAAACGCAGGGAAAGAACACGTTTAATTGAACCATCCAGGTCATGTGACTGACCCCAGTATGTGTTAGTCATTCTTTTGATGCAGAACAATGGTCAGATCTGGTTAAATGGCAGCGCTGCCACAGTCAAGTGTCACGATGACCTCCTGACCCTCCACACGACAGGAGGCGGACCTTTGTCATGAGCTGGTATTGTCTGGGACTTTATTACACTCAGCTCTACATTGTCTGTGCTGCCAAATGACATGTGTATTGGTATGTATATGTGTGTGTCTGTGTGTGCTTTTGGAAGTCAAGCTGGGCTGAATGGATGCTCACTTTCTCACAGCAGTATATTTAACTTGTGCAAAGATGGGACAAAGAAAAGAAATTCAAATTTAAGGCATCTGGCCTTTAAAATAAAACATAAAAGTTACCCACAGTGCCTGAGTGACTGTAACAACTGCAACTCTATTTTTCCTAGTTTAAAACCAGCCAAACCTGGAGCCAGACAGACAAGTAAGCATCATTTCCATCTTTGTAACCATCAAGAAATAGCGACATGTCTGACATAAATGTTCCCAGTATTTAAATAATTGATTTTCCAGGACCCTTGCAAAAACTGACCACAGTCACTCACAGTCATTTGCATAAGTATGAACCAAAATTTACCTCTTAATTTCAAAAAATCATGCTTTCACAGGCTTCACAAACCACGGGTGCTTTCAAGAGCTGTCATCATCACAGGATGTTCGAAATGTTGCAAAACAACTAAACTACTGCAGTATATTTTTAGCTTAACTTGTTCCTCAAAACACAAGACACAATAGATTGTAAGAGGGTTATTGCACATATTACAATGTGTACAGCAAATCTGTAACACCTGGACTGTTGTTTTATTGCACATGAAAAAACTGTGTTATTTCTCCCACATTTGCCAGTACAGAACGGTAATAGGAATCCTGTGCACGTCTTTAGAAAGTGCATTGACTACAATTCTTTCCTTTTCTACTTAGCTTAATTTATAGTGCAAAAACCTCAAATATTAAAACATAAAACAAGGACAAGACAAAGTGACTTCCCACATTGCATCGCAAACGATTCGTCTCCTGCTGCTGCTTGTTCAAACCTCCTGGTAATTAAAAACAAGTCTTTATCATACCACGATTGTGGGCCTGATTGACATTTTATGGCTGATCTGTTAACTGGTCGGGCCCGTTTATTGCTTAATGACACACTGTAATGAAAACGAATACCTGGCTCGGTGCTGTGAGTAAATCCCATCCAGCTGCCACTCAACAACCAAGTTCAACAGCCGAACAGAAATAGGACACTCAAACAAGATAAAAACCTGCAGCCAACGCACACACAAGACAAGCCTAATAACCTTGGACCATCATTACATACAGTATAATACACTGTGTGTTTAATCTTGTGTATTATTTGACTGTTTCTGATTTGAATTGGAATTTTAGACCAATTTTATTCCAGCAAAGTTCTTGTGCCACTAATTGGAAGACATAACTCTTAAAAACATTGGCTTCTTTTGTGAAGAGTAAAACGATTCAGTGGAAAACATGTTTAAGATATCAGCGCCAAAACTCAGGCTTATAATTAGCACTAGTATCAGACATTTCAAGGGACACCCAGCCCTACAATTAACACTTGAAATGATAAGGGCACTTGAAAATGACACTTTTCATTATGATACACTTTAAAGTTTTAATAGCCAATTCAAGTTAAACTTTTTAAAATGTGTGAACACTGCACTGGTGACCACAGCCAGCTAACCCATCTTCCATAAAATTACAACCTCATACCATAAATAAGTTGTATACCATGAATATACTTCTAAAAGTAACTTCTTTCCACAGTCAAAATCTCAGATCATTGCTCCAATTTGAGCACAAGCAACAGAAATCACCATATAAGCTATTACATTAAATGGTTTAATATCATCTGTGATTTGTTGGATCAAGCTGCTGCTGAGAAACAACTTTAAAAACCTCAAACATTAAACCAGTTAGATCAGTCTGCACTAATTACCCGGTAACATCAAAGCATCCACTGCTGCTGTTATAACTTAACAGTTATAATTTAACAGTTGTTAAATGCACCAGTTTTTGAATAAGCACGCACAACTGTGACTATCAACATATAACGTTATTCCACAGGCTGTATACATGCACATACTGCACATAATCATTTAGTCCATATATCCACTCAATATTTACTGTATTTCTTTGCAGTAATGTTATTTGTATAGTATACAACTCACACAACACTTCACCTATTTTTACTTTGATTTTGTTACTGTTGCTCACTGGTGCTTTTTAGATAACGTTATATTCATAAGTACAACTATTTTCTTTACAAATATTAGTCCTGTCATGTCTTAAACCATGTTTGTCCAGCTTCTTAATACAAAACAAACAAACTAAACCAAAGTCTTTTTCCTCATGTGTGTAACTTACTCATAGTTGGCCACTGAAGCTAATTTTCAGGCGGTGAAAGTGTTGCATTAGCCGCTGTAAGCTAACAACAGGACCGTTAGCTGCCCCCAACAGTGACCCATCAGACAACATTAGGTCTCACTATTAGCAGACTCACCTTTCATCCAGTCCACCACTTGTTGCGGGGTCCACTTACTCACAGCCTCCATTTCTCCAACCGGCGTGTAATTTATCTCTCCTTTCTCCAAACTACAGAGTTAACCCGTTAATAAGACATATTTAACGGAAGAGCTTCCTTTACAACACAGAAACAGACGTAGTGTCAACGACCCAACGGTGCGCTGTTCGCGACTGACTGAGCTCATGGAGAAAGTTTACAGTCATAGCAGAGCACACGCGCGTGAAGCCGGTGTCGGGTTACAGCGGTCTTTAGCCACGCCCCCTATCCCTGCTCCTCCAATCTAATGACAGTATGCTGATGCTACCTTCAGGTGCTGTGGGGACGACGGAACAATACTACAGTACATGAGATTCAAAGGTGATACCGATGTTACCATCACTGTTTGACCAGGAAATATAAATTGGTTTTATAATTTCGCTGTTGTACATTACTTTAGGTGTAAAACTTACATGTTAACGGATCATCAAGACATTAAATACTTGTATTAAAGTAAAAAGTACAATATTTGCCTCTGAAATGCCATGAAGTGTAAGTATAGAGTAGCATAAATGGAAATATTCAAGTAGTACTTTCCACCATTTCCACCACATTCCACCACTGTTTTTTTTTTTTTTTTTAATTTACATGCATATTCTGTGAATAAGTCGTGTACTGTATTACCAACCTGATTCATTGTCCTGGCTAACCCTGATTTGGTAGAAATGTATCTTGCACTGTTGTTAAATATAATAAGAATATGTTGGCTTAAGTCCACATTGACAAGAGTACATTTATAGAATATTTACGCAAACATACTTCAGACAATGTGAAAGCTGTTAAACTTGCAAATGTGTGCTGTACCTTCAATGTGCCATTTATGCAATTTATTTATCATGACTGCAGGCCTATAGGAAACAGAAATAAAGATGCATGATAAAACTCCATCAGGGTTAATTATAAAACATCACAGGAGCAAGAGTTCTTTGAGCTTTTAACAAACTTGCAAGTTGCATCACAAGTATTTGTTTTCTCCTTACATTATTTTATTCTATGAATTTGAAAGTTACACATTTAATTTAAATCTTGACATCGTAAATCATATGACCCCATCAGGTTTCAAGTTATTTAACCTCATGTAAATATTGAATATAAAGCATAATTTCTTCAATAATATTGACAAAATACATGTAATTTCTAACAAGTCCAGTCTCAGAGGAGACTTAAACCTATTCATGCAAAAAAAACCTTCAATTAATCACAAAGTGTGTAAATATTCATAGACCATGATTTTTCAACATTAAAGCAAGTGACATGAGAACAGACAGCATCATTTAAAGAATAAGGGCTGCAGTTTTCAAAGGATATAAACAAACCAAAAGCAGAACGACAAATTAGCAATAAGCTTTTTTCATATCATTCTGACTTTAAATCTTTTTTAATGCGTGCAAAGACAGATAAATTAATGTATGTTCAGTGTTTATCCAGCCCGGCCTCTTCTGCACGGTACAAAGCCTGCACATGGCAGATTGTCACATTAAAAATCCCTCAGTCTCTAATCAGAGCTTTCATCTTCTGAGCTCCACAGCAGCTCTGTCATGTGTGCTGGGTGTTGGCTTGTTAGGCTTTTTTCGGGTCTGCAGACGTTTCCCATGGGAAGAGCATTTCAGGCTCTGAGCTGTGCTGGCTGGGAGGAAAAACATCAACTGGGAGTGAAAACACACAACACAGACACAGTATTATTCATTGTGCTCTGCAATCTGAAAGTGCTGGATAGAGAAGATAAACATACAGAGCAATAAAAATGTGACGTTTGTCCTAAAAGCAGATCTAGGGGACACATCACGGGGTCACCAAAGGACAGTAAACAAAACTACAACCAAAGTCTTTCATCCAAATTTAAGTTTATATTATTTCAATTTACTTTAAGCACCAAACACTCAAGTACAACTTACCAAGAAAAAAAAGCATTTTATTACTAGTAATTACACACTGGCTCTCTGGGAAAACCACAAATCTTCCACCATGACTAAGATGTGTGGTTCCCAACTTTTTGGGGCTTGTGGTCCTTGAAAACAAAGCAATGCTTGTAATTCACTTGAAAAAAAAAGAAGCTCTACAGATACAAGGAAAATCTGAAAAATTGAACATAATTTGGTGCAACAAAAACAGAATTTTTCTGCTGCCCTTAATTCTCCCATGAACACATTGGATCTGTCCTGTGACCCCTTATAATATTACAAAACAATAATTAATGTTATCAAATAAAACAAGGAAAAGTGTTGCATAAGAAAACTGTAGCATCCCATGTTCACACGGAACTGTTGAAAAAAGTCTGACAGCACCTGAATGCATCATTATGAACAGCTGAAGTAGGCGCAGCTTCTGGTTTGGTAAAGGCTTTTTATTTATTTCACCTGGGAGATGGCGGTTATACATGGGACTGGGAGCACGATCGGTAGTGGTGGAAAGTACCTAAGTGCATTTCCTCAAATAGCTACTGAACAATTTTAAGGTACTTTTGTATTCCCATTTCTGCCATTTTACACTTCTTCTCCACTTGAGGTTGAATTTTGATTTACACTAAAGCTTTAGTTCTTTTAAGATTCCAACAGATAATATAAAATAAAATCAACTCACAAATTATGATGTATTGATAAAGGGGAAAATAAGACTATAGTGATTCCCAGGGGGGAGAAATCCACAGGCTACCCAGTAGTATCACAAGTCATTAAAATCAGCTCCAACTTAACCAGATGCAATATTTAAGTGTTGTAGACATTAATGCACTAATACTTATAATCCACTGATAATATGCACTCTGACATTTGTACTTTTGTTACTTTAGAACATATTGTCACTGTGATATTGCTACTTTTTCATACAACTGAATTATTTTTAAGTAAAATATCTGAAAACTTAGTTCACTGACAGATGATTGATTGATTTAACCTCCACTTTGTTGCCTCCTTCCCTCCATGATCACTGTTGTCTCTTTAAATTGACATTTGTTTATTGTCAGACATCTTTAACAAGTATAAAATGATTTGGTCACAGCTCATTGTTACCTTTTAACCAGTTAACTGTGATTCTTGCTGTGCTGTCAATCTGGTCTCTATTTTATTGTGTACTTCGAAACATGGTTAAAGCTGGACTAGTTCAAGGTGTTGGGTCTGTCAAGTAATACTTAGCCATATAATTTAGCATAACTTTTCAATTGTATTTCATGTCGTTGTAGGAAATGCTGGCTTAATGTGGTTTTAAGTAAAAATCCCCAAATAAAGGGATGATTTGGCATGACCCTAGTCTAAGGAAAACTTCAATGAGGAGGAGTCTATTAATGACACTGACAGGGTTGATTTGTAAGTGCAACACATTTTTTGGCTCTTCAGTCACCACCATCACATTGTTTTTAAACACGCACTTAGTATAAAATATAATCTGTGTTTGTTAATAAGGTTTATATTATTTTATCAAGTTGTAATTCAATTTTTGCAGTAAAATATTTTAAGATTAGATAGCTTGTAGGGAAAATCTCAGCATACATTTACATCTCATTAGAGCTCAGTATCTTAACTTGATAAAGAAAATTCTATATTCTAAATTTTCCAAAGTCTTTAAAATATGCTGTGATGCTATAAAGCTCATTACACACCAGAAAACAGCAGCTGAATAGACCAATACCACTTCCTCTCTTACAGAGGTAGTAAAAAAAATCTCATTTGACCTGAAGGTGGCGCCAGAGGATGACAGCAAAATCCAAGACAGACTGAGGCTGGTCTGCAGTGAAATAATTTTAAAATTTCAGATCATCCTTTACATATTTTGCACCATGAAAGTCAAACAACCTTTGTGCCTGTGACCACACCAACTATTCTGTGCTGTAAAATTATGCGCAGCCTCTTCAATACATTATCACCAAAAAGGAAAAAACAACCAACAACAACAGTGACAGTAAACAAATTTATTTTGTCATCTGCATTTACAGCTGGAATTCTGGGAATTCGAACACGACGTCTTTGCCTGTGAGTTTCTTGTAGACACCAGAGAAAGTCTCAACCTGAAACAACAAAAGAAAACAGTTCAACTTCAGTATCTCAATGTTTTTTTTACAGTGTAAATGGGTTCAAATGATTTGACAGATCAACAGACTGAATATTTTCTCAATTTCATGACTGGTGGTATGAATTATAAGATACTTTTTTTCTTGTCATGGTGGAATAGCTTCAGAAATAACGCTAAAGCTTAAGATTTTAATTACATTTGACTGATTATGCCTGATTTGGTAATTAAAATGTCAAACAAGGAATACATGACAAATCACCACATTTTCACTTTGGCACCAGGAGAGAAAACTAAAACACCAATTTGTTATGAAAAAGATCATGAACATCTTCTGAGGCAGAGTTTGTGCACTGCATGGTTTAGCTCCCCAGTAATGGCCCCAAAGGGACTCTGGGAAGATGTAGGAATATGCAGGACGCCCGTCCTCACCGACCAGCAGCCGGGGACAGAGCTTTTTCTCCGACATTGTGGAACGGGACTGTACGTCTCAGCTGGAAAGCTACGCTCCCATACGCCACCAGGACAGAGCCAGGAGAGCAACCTCGCTGGATATCCATGTCGGATAACAACAGCAGCCAATGACTGCACAGATGTGGGGACTGACCATTTCTGAATATAAGTGGCTGCTTTCACAAACAGCAACATCTGATCTAAGCACTCCTGGTTCCAGTACTGCATCAGTAAGTTTAACATTTCCTATTACTGCTTATCGCTGTCAAACCCTGATGATGTTTAGAGCCACAACGATTGGTCCATTCATTCATTAACCGATTGAGGAAAAACTACTTTGACATCACATTAGGCATTTCTCACAATTTTCTGATGTTTTCATAAAATCAAGACAATAAAGAACAGATTAATTAATAAAGAAAATCACCGTTTTAGCCCTAATCATGTTATCACGGCATTCAGACGTTCACTCCACCTGCTTTTATGTGAACTTACTTTGTGTTCGACATTGTTCTGCTGCGCCTTGTCCAGATGGACCTTGATGAGCCTGCTGCAGTCCTGTTTGACTCTGATCCTCTTACCCACGATCTCGCTAGGGAACACCAGGTCCTCCAAGATGGCGTCGTGGACCGCAGTTAGAGTACGGCTGAGGGAGGAATCAAAGAAAAATCACATAAATACCTAAAATTCATACAGGCCCAACACCAAGCTCAGGAGTCTGTGAAAACCATAAAGTAGATCAAACATAATTTAATACATTTCTGCTTCAATATGCAAGGAAAATAATGTAATTCTAAAAACGTGTATTTGCATTTGCAGTTTCCAATTCATTGTAACAGTTTGTGCACTGCATGGTTTAGCTCCCCAGTAACGGCCCCAAAGGGACTCTGGGAAGATGTAGGAATATGCAGGACGCCCGTCCTCACCGACCAGCAGCCGGGGACAGAGCTTTCTCTCCGACATTGTGGAACGGGACTGTACGTCTCAGCTTGAAAGCTACGCTCCCATACGCCACCAGGACAGAGCCAGGAGAGCAACCTCGCTGGATGTCCATGTCGGATAACAACTGGATTCATACTTCATAGTATGATAGTTGTGATCATCATCACAACTATCTGATTTACTTTGTCTATTGATTAGTATGGAGATAACTTTATTCCTAATGCTAAAATGTCCAGAGTGCACGACAGACCTTCAAAAGGGGTTTCAACAGTCAAATTTGTTTTTCAAAACACTCGAAATGAGCTGCTAGTGTCAGATAGACTTGAGTAATATTGACCAAAAACTATCTGTATTTGATAAAACTCAAATGGTTATGTTCAGTGCTGAAATGATTTGTTGATCAACTGCATTTTACTTTGCTACTTTGTCAATTTAGATTGCTGTAAATCATTTTAAATTCAAAAACAAAATTTTGATTCCACCCTCTAAATTTTGATGAATTGCTGCTCTTTTATCTTCCATAACATTTGATTAGCTTTGAGTGCTAAGCTGTTGATTGAAAAAAAAAAATTTAATGGGAATTTTCATCTTTTTCTGATATTTTATAGACCAAATAATTAACTGAGAAAATAATTGGCAGGATAGTCAACAACAAAAATAATCATAAGTTGCAGATTAAACTATGCTTACGGGGTTACTTGTGTTTAAGATTTTACAAAATTGTTTTAAAATCAACTAAACATGGAGATTGAGTCACTTATTAGGAGGTGGCCACATGAACAACTATGATGGTTTACATAAGTTTATATAGTGATAGCAATACAGTGTGATAATGTTCTGGAAAATCCAATGAAAGCAAATTAAACTTAACAAATCAGAGTACTTCATGCAAAAATACTGCAACTCTGTAGAACTATAGCTACAACTGACAAGACTTTCGGTATCTCTTAATCTGCCGACTACTTTCTTGATCCATCAAATTGTCTGATCTATAAAATGTGCAAAATGGCAAAATAAGTCCTTCATCATTTCCCAGAGCGTAAATATACATATTTCAATATTTCATTTTTTCAGCCCAAAAATCTCCAATGTGCCTCTAAAAGCTTTATTAAATTATGTGTTTTAGCCACGCAGCCATAAACACCTTAACACTGCTCAGTTCACCATTAGAGACACACAAAAAAAAAAAAAAAGCAAATGCTCACATCTGAGGCAGTGACTTTTATGGTATAAAAGCAACTTAAATCAAATTTAATTCAATTATTTGCCAATCAACAATTTATTAATAAACTCATATTTGCTAGCACTGCCTAAACACAACGTGATATATTGTCATATCACGCATACATTCATTTTACTCGGAGGAGTTCCTGCAACTTATAACTGTAAGCGTAAGTATAACACAGTAGTGACAACAACAACAACAACAACAATAGGAATATGAAAGACGGCCAAATCCACCTGTCCAACATGTCATACACACTCAGGAGTGCTCCCATGGTCTGACAACAGGATGAATTCTCAGCCTGTGTGAGATTTAGGTCACAATGTCTACTCACCTCCTGGGACGCTTCTGCTTATTCTTTGTGCGGCTTTTCCTGGTGGGTTTGGGCAGAATTCTCCTCTGAAAATCAAAATTGTCATTTTGTTAATCTCAGATTAGAATTCAAACATTCAAAAAGCTTTGAAGCTCAATTAATTCAACAAAGAATATCAGTAACAAAATGAATGAGGGTAAGACTGATCTTTTGGGTCAATATTAGATATAACCTGCTCATAATCATGTTCCTCCTTGTTTTACTGACGCTTCAATATCAGTATCAAATGTTCAGAGTTTGACACTTACATCATGAACATGAAAAACATATTGGAGACACAGAAGAGTGACACTTTTCTCTTACAGGAATGGTTTTCAAACTATTATCAATGACTAACTTCCCACACCCATATCAAACCCTGGCAAATAAAACGATGTGCACTGCATGGTTTAGCTCCCCAGTAATGGCCCCAAAGGGACTCTGGGAAGATGTAGGAATATGCAGGACGCCCGTCCTCACCGACCAGCAGCCGGGGACAGAGCTTTTTCTCCGACATTGTGGAACGGGACTGTACGTCTCAGCTGGAAAGCTACGCTCCCATACGCCACCAGGACAGAGCCAGGAGAGCAACCTCGCTGGATGTCCATGTCGGGTAAAACAACTGTCAAGACAGACTCATTTTACACCATCATAATTTATCCTTCTTGTAGCAGGTTGTGGGGGGTCAGCAGGGGTCTATTTTTATTTGCGCTAGACAACTTTATTTCGCAAGTTATGGTAAGTCCAATAAAACAAAATTTACACCTTAAGAAAGGTCACCACCCTTCAGTTAGTCCACAAAACCCACGTGGACAAGGTAAGACCACCCCACAACTCTGCAGTATCCATCCATGGGTGAGAAACTGAGGTAGAAATCAGGATCATCATCCTCACCTGTGCAATGAAGACCACGTGCTTTCCGCTGAACTTCTTCTCCAGCTCCCTCACCAGACGCACCTGAATCTTCTGGAAGGACTTCAGCTGAGGAACGGGAACAAAGATGATGATGGCTTTCCTGCTGCCACCAACCTCGATTTCCTAAAACAAACAAACATAATATAGTTAACATGACAGGTCTGTCTGCATATGTGGGATATTGTCTCTGTGACAAACCAACAATCATTTCAGCGTCCTAAATGTAAAGTTGCCAAATAAACAAGCAAAGACAGTTAAGTGTGACAAAATAGTCTGTTTCACTGTAATAATGTGCACTGCATGGTTTAGCTCCCCAGTAACTGCCCCAAAGGGACTCTGGGAAGATGTAGGAATATGCAGGACGCCCGTCCTCACCGACCAGCAGCCGGGGACAGAGCTTTTTCTCCGACATTGTGGAACGGGACTGTACGTCTCAGCTTGAAAGCTACGCTCCCATACGCCACCAGGACAGAGCCAGGAGAGCAACCTCGCTGGATGTCCATGTCGGATTGGATCTCCATTTCAACATTTACAATCAGGAGACACCCATATTTAAAAAAACAATGTGACTCGCAGCAAAAACAGCCCTATGGTGGTTCTAAGCTTTATATGACTTAAAAAAGTAATATGCAAGTAGCAGAGATGGCAATACGAGAAAATGTTTTCTTACCTTTGCTGCAGTGATGTTCAGCTCTCTGAGCTGAGCCTTCAGGTCGGAGTTCATCTCCAGCTCGAGCAGAGCCTGCAGGGAGACAAATCAAATCAGCATGGAATATCCATTTAAACACCACTCTGACACATTTACATGTGCTGCAAGAACTTATCTATTCATTGGACAGATTTTGTCTCAAGCAGTCTTATCAGTATGTTTGGTAGGGCAGACCATGCTGCTGCAGAGTGGTGCGGCCCATGATCAATGGGAGCGATCATGCTACTGCACAGTGGTGCTGCCCACATTCGGCAGGAGTGACCATGCTGCTACAGAGCTGCGCTACCCATGTTCGGCAGGAGCGACCGTGCTGCTACAGAGCGGTTCTGCCCGTGTTCAGCAGGAGCGGCCATACTACTGCAGAGTGGCGCTGCCCATGTTCGGCAAGAGCGACCGTGCTGCTGCAGAGTGGCGCTACCTGTGATTGTGAGAAGCGACCAAGTGGCCGTCTTGTTGAGGTTGTGATATGTAAACACACTACCACACATTTCCCCAGTGATGGGAGAGATGGAGCCAAGTTGAGTCTGGCGCATATTCCAAGACACCACTGTCGACATCCATGAAAACATTGAGTCTGTGGTGGATTTCATCTGTAAAACAACAGAAGCAACTGGACCCAAAACTGAAATTAAATCATTCCACAACTGGGTCCCATGAGTGCCAGAACTATCCAGGATGCCGTAGACACACACGCACGCACTTGGCAACGTGGACAAAAAGCTGCAGCGTACAAAGTCAGAAGAGGCAAGACAGAGCTAAAATACAATGTGCAGGTTTAAGGAGCAGACAGGATTGCATTTTACTGTGGTTAGACTTTGTATCATTTAAAGCGCTGAATGACTGACTTTACATACTAAACATTTAAAGTTACATCCTGGATTTAGATACACAAATACCAGTTAAGTGGTGTGCAATATTACTTAGTGATGTCTTAACATTAAATCTTAAAGTCCCTGAAAATACAAAGCAGTGTGATTCAGGCTTATATAGTGTATTATCTCAAAGTGTCTAGCTTCTAATATATTCATAACAATGATCATTTTAGCATGAGCAGTCACACTGTACATACACAACATGAAGCTTAACATTAAACTGCAGTAAAGTTAACAGGTGATTTGATGATGTGAAATCTGGCAGTCTTACCTGGGAGATCCCAGACTCAAACTCGTCTGGCTTTTCGCCATTAGGCTTCACTATTTTGGCGCTGGTACTGAACATGGCCTTTGTCTCTGCGGAGAAATATGAAGACGAGGGGTCACACATACAGATAGCCATATACACTTGACTGACATGAACCCTGGAGGAGCTCCTTCAAACTTGCTCAGGCTAGGCTACAAGTTAGCTTAGTGCTAAGCGTGACCACAGGGCTAGCACACGAAGATTGTCAATTTCGTGACTAGTTTGAGGCATAATCGATTAACCCAAGAAAAACACACAGCTTCAATAGAAACTAGACTCTCTGTCTATAAAGACAAGCTGCATGTCAGCTAGAAGGAGTTACGGCTACGTTAGAAGAAGCGTTAGCTAGCTAATATAACTCAATTACCTCAACAACAATTTAGCTTAGAAGTTTCATGTGGCAAAAACATGTAACCAGCTTTGTCTCACGTTAAACTACTGACACAGAGAGCTTTATATATTCAGTCTACTACCTCCTCCAGTGTAACTTAGCGGCTATCTGAACACATGCACGGCCTGCTAACTGCTCCCCGGTACAAGAACACCATTCACCGGAGCTACACTACTACGCTTTATTCTGTCATATAAAACAGCCATCCGTCGCCTCAAACCACATAATCTAACGTATCAGAGACTTAAGATGCTTTACGGTGGGTTTACACAAAAATAAAACGGCATTAAAGCACATTTTTGGCTACAAATGCCATTCCTGTTGAAAGTAACACGACTAACCTCTGTCAACGACGGCCAAGGAAGAGGCCGGAACATCGCGAGAGTTGTATTAATCCAATCAGGGCGTCCCATTTTGTTATCGCGAGAGCTCTTTTACACCCCGCTTTGAGCGATAAAAAGACAACGCGAGACTTTCGTGAGAATTTCCGGTGACAACATTACTTTTAGATCTTTTGGACTGGTTTTGCTTTGTTTCTGCACTTTTCGGGCTTTAAAGAAAACTGTGACTTTGCTATTTAAAGACTCCAGCAGAGGTTATACCGTTTTAATATTTATAAGGAATAGTTTTTGGCGTTTATGTGGGTTTTTCTGTGATTCAGGGCAAGCAAACTAGCTAGTAACGTTACTAGCTAACGTCAGTTTTGGCATCCTTGAAGTTACGTGCTGCTGAATTTGACCTACAGTTTTACGGTTTCATAGCAAAACACATTCACCAGCCATATTTGATGGTATTTTATTGCGTTTTAAGTTAATATCACGATGTCAGCCACCTCTGTGTCACAGAAGTTTCTTGGTAGACCGTGATGTTTAGACTGACTGGTCTTTTCAGAGCAGTACGTAGGACCGTCTGCAGCGCCGCCGACGACATGGCCAAAGACAAGTTTTTCTACGCTGTAAGGAAGGGATTCAAACCAGGAGTGTACAATTCATGGTGAGACTATTTCCATCAACCAAAGTCGTTCATCTCTCATAGAGCATTTCCTTTTGTGAGAGGAGGTGCAATGCCAAAGTCCATCCAAATATGTGATGGTTTAATGTCTTCTTGGTATTTGGCCAAACAACACATCAGATAGAAGATCATTTAAAAGTATTTTGTAATCACAACAATCCACTCTTTAATTCGGCTTAGAATTAAAACACGATCAACCGTTTATATTAATTATATTTCATTTTCTTCATCAAAACACAGCCAGTGATGGGCGTTGCTGAGCAGCATTAACCACATCTAAAGGATATTTTTTCCCCATACGTAAAATTTATCGTAAGGCCTTAATGATCTGTAAAGTGTGTTAAGGTGTGTTCTGCTATGCTGCTGAAAATCAAGAGACTTAAATCTGCCAGATTTTTATTTTAAGGTTTGGTTCACCAAACGTATAGATATGAAAAGATATGCAGAATAAAGAGCCATGGAACTGTGATCACATCACAGCAACCTTACTATTCAAAAACAATGTCCAACTCAGTATGCATCTGATAGATAATATATACATATATAGTCTGGAAAGATTTGCATGATTCCTGTTCTGATGTTTTGAATCATCATGCAGTAATTAGTTCCCTCTTTTATGTTTATTTTTACTCTGATGTAGGGATGAATGTAAGAGCCAGGTAGACAAATTTCCAGCCGCCTCTTTCAAGAAGTTTGCTTCAGAGAAAGATGCCTGGGCGTTCTTCAGAGGAGTCGAATCCTCTCCAGTTCCAGAGGTGAAGCAGGGTAAGCAGATCCGGACCAACATGAAGCTTCTCTTCTGCACAAACCCTTAAAACAACTTTTTCTAGAGGCTGTAAATGATCAGGCCTTGAGCAGGGGTGGATCTGAGAATGCCTTGTCATTAAAAAGGCTGTACTAGTTATGATCCTAACAGTAAGTTAATCCATCAACGGTCATATAAGGGATGACTCAGTGCCTCCGAGCCCTGATCTAGGAGTGTAAACTTCTATCACGATCCTAATTGAAATCTTTTTTCTTATGTTAATTTACACCTGCTGAGGTTTTTTCCCAGTTTATAGTTCGGTAATTATATGACGAGTATGTGCTTTCAACAATCATTTCGTAACAAATGTTGTTATTGAGCAGATCTG
The DNA here is from genome assembly GCF_006386435.1 of Epinephelus moara. Taxonomy (NCBI): domain Eukaryota; kingdom Metazoa; phylum Chordata; class Actinopteri; order Perciformes; family Serranidae; genus Epinephelus; species Epinephelus moara. The sequence goes on from NC_065517.1 coordinate 13,189,501, forward strand.
TGACTGAAATGTCCATGTTCTGGGAGATAGTCATGGAGGGCCTTGATACATAGTATATGGTTCTGGATCAGTGCTAAATTCTTCCATATAATCACTACAGTGGCACTTTGCAAACAATCTCTATACACTTAAAAAATTAACAATTAGTGTTTTTTGCTTCCAGTGGCTCAGAGTGTGGAGTCAGCTGCCGCTCTGCTTCCTAAAAGAGGCCCAGAGCCTCTGGAGTATATCCCTCTTGGTAAAAAGAGATGTCACTCAGAAGAGGACACGGAGTCCCATCCCAAACGAGTCAAACAGTCAGAAAGCTCGTCTTCAGAAAGTAAAGACGGATTCACATACATGGGTAAGATGCTCAAATATATGTGGAAATGAGATAAATGTGAAATTAATTCTGATATGGAGTTCTTTGTCTGACTTGAAGTGAAATGTTAAATCTCATGTAGTTAACACTTAGTATGCTCTGTAGAAGTCCAAATGGAGGAAATAGGGAGACTGAATGAAGCTTAAACTCACTTCAGTGTCACTTAGAGCTGTTCTTTCTTGAACAGGTGATGCTGTGGTCGTTTACACCGACGGCTGCTGCTCATCAAATGGACTAAAGGGCGCCCAAGCTGGCATCGGAGTGTACTGGGGTCCCAACCACCCACTGTGAGAACATACACTTAATAGATGCACCTTTAACTGACTTTAAGCTAATTTTAACCATTCTAGCTTCTAAGCAGTTCTCTAAAATAAAATATGATGCTTTCCTGTAGAAATGTTGCAGACCGTCTGCATGGAAGACAAACCAACCAGCGTGCAGAAATACAGGTACAGCATGAACAGAATTTTTGGAAACATTTAGCTGTCTCGTATAAACACAAATACATAGGTGTGTTAATAATTTTAACCAGGTTGACTAACTTTCTATTCACTGTTTCTGTGCATGTGAACCAGGCAGCCTGCAGAGCGCTGGAACAAGCCAAAGAGAAGAACATCAAGAAGTTGGTCCTCTACACCGACAGCAAGTTTACAATCAACGGTGAGTCACAATTATGTTCATCTCCAACATGTGACAGGTTCAGGGTTTTGAATTTCACCATAGCAGACCATGATGAGTTTGTTGTGAAGTGTGTGTGGTGTGTTGGTGCTGCAGGTGTGACCAACTGGGTGAAGAACTGGAAGCTCAACGGCTGGCGGCTGAAATCTGGAGGTCAGGTCACAAACAAAGACGACTTTGTGAAGCTGGACAGACTGAATGCAGAGCTGGAGGTGGTCTGGGTAAATAATCAGCCTGCGTCACGTCACCATACAGACAAGTAACATCACCTTGAACCCAGTCCCTTCCTTCTTGCATTCAACTAATTTATTACAGACTCACTGAAGAGTCAAGAGTTATAAAATAAAATAAACATACAAAGACCACAGTCCTAACTTTTGCTTTCTACAATCAATGGTTGAATTGCTCCTCAAGTAAAGCAGCGTGGTACACAACCTGCATCATAACTTTCACCTTACACCTTCATTGGAAAAAAACCTAAAACTCACTTTTAAAGACTGACAAACAAAAAAATCGTTAAACAGCGAGCAAGAAAAACAACATGTTTAGACTTATTTGTGGGTGATCCTACGGTAATTGTCATCATATACTGTATGTACAGTACTTTTTTATTGTAGGTTTCTTTTTGCAGTCTAGTGCCCCATGCTGCGAGGGGGTGACTCCTAGGGCCTTTTCATTTGGGTTTCCTTTGTCTGTTTAAACATGCTGAGCCTAGCCATGCCACACTCAAAATGGGTCACTCATGGAGTCGAGCCAAAAGGGCGCCCAAAAACCTCTAAGCAGGTTGCAGTTATGGTTTGCTGACTTAGATGACCACTAGGGGCACTAGAGGCTGATTAGAGTAAACAGCAGTTCACAAGTAAAGCCACTGTGGTGCTGGAGCAGTTTTTTTTAAAGTTCTAGTTTCCTTCAAAAGGAATATTTTTCGCACAGTGTACCAGTGGACCATCAGGGCTGAGCTTTTTGGGGCCACCCTAAGGCAAACGGACTATTTGGAACTCTTTAACCATAAGAATGAGTCACAAACATGTTGATTTATGTTGTTCTTGCTTTTTTGTAACCTGGTAAATGTTTATCTTTGAATGATATAATTTCTTGTTTCTAGTGTAATGTTGCAAAGCCCATCCCAAAATGTTGAAATTGATTGTTTTGTTTGCTTTTGCAGTGTTGCCCACATTCCTCCTAATACAGATTATGAAACAGGCTTCACACTTAATGAGGGTGGATGGCACTTTTTTGAGGCTGTTCTTTATTATAAGTGCCAAGTCAGAAATATCGGTGCTTTCAAAATAGTTTCTGAGCTTTAATTACAACCTGAACGTTGACGCCAACGATACTTCCATGTCAAAAATGTGATCAACCATGAAGCCTCAAGCTGTGACCAAGAGGTTGCAAGGCACCAGGGAGTGCAACATCATCCTACATCTGACTGGTGTTAGTCCTCTAGGATGAAGACACAGAGGAGATTACAAACAAAAGTTTATAACACCAAATGACTTTACAGGTCAGAAACATTATCTCCTCTTCTTCTCCATCTTTCTCCAGATACATATTCCAGGTCACGCTGGCTACAAAGGTAACGAAGAGGCCGACAGACTTTCAAGAGAAGGAGCAGTGAAGCCCTTAAAGCCACAGGAAACAGACGACTGCAGTTGAAGAGATTTGCTGCAGGACAGCTCATATTTTCTCTGGTTTAGGTTTGTTTTATTTCTCTAAAGCACTGGTGACTGAACCAAAATCTGTAAAATGTTAGTCCGTTAAATGTTCATTTAAATTATGTTTAATGTTTTAATAAAGTTTCTGCTTCAGCTGCTTGTGGGTTTTTTTCATATTCTGTGATGCACCATGAAATGAAAGTGGATCAGTGTGAGGTTTCTTCTGAGGATTGTTTTTTGTTTTCCTTTTGAGGAAAGGAGATGATGATAAGGAAGAATGTGAAGGAAAGTAGGGATGAAAGAGAGAGAGAGAGAAGGCAGCAAAAGGTACGACAGAGGTGAGGGAGAGCAGGGTGATGAGCAGGAAGGGTGGGGGAGACACCAAATTCAAAGAGAAAGGAGGAATGAAAAGGAAGTGGACAGATAGTCTAGAAACAAGAACAGGAATAGTCTGGAAAGACAGGAAGTGTGTTGTGGGTGGAGATGGAAAATATTTGTTTGTAGTTAGATTTCTAGATTAGAAAGGCAGATTCGGTGTAGCTGTAATACAGCTGATCGACCAGCAGGAGGAGCTCCAGGTTTTTGTTAGAGCCCAGAGGAAGATGATGGGGTTTACTTAAGGATCTGTTTGAATGCCGATTGACATATTTGATGCATGCTGTTTCATACACATCACGAACATTAATTAAAACTATATTTAGATAAAGTTTATGACCATAAAACTCAGTTGAGAGTAAAGGTGTATCAAACCTGGACCACATAAAATGGGAGATGACAAACAGACTCTAAACCATGAACACATTAAGTGCTGAATGGGCTGCTCATACAGGTATTTCATTCATTCATTCTTGTTTCCACCAGAGGAATAAAGACTGAAAAACAACTCATTATTAATAACTATGAGGGAACTGTGAGAATTTGGCAGGCTCAGTTCAAAGCTCCTGTCATCTCATACTGGGCAGGGCAAAAACAAAACATGAACATTTAATTCTATTCATTAGGATCCCCTTTAACATCAAACATATTCTTTCTAGGGTCCAATCTCACAACACTTTTACAGACAACATAATAAGAAAGAAATAATTGTCAAAAATATTAATAATGAATAAATGAAGAAATAAACACAACAAAAAGCTCCAAAAATTAGATGCATCATAGGTAAGTAATGTCACATTTGTAAGTGTCCCAAATGCAACTGAGGAATTACTTGTTATTTTAGTTGTTATATACAAATTTAGCAATAAATATATAAAACAATAGGAGGGAGACTGAACCAGGGGATGCTGTTAAAGGAGACGTTTTAAAAAACGTTTCATGAATTGCATGTACAGGCAAAGAGTTCTGTACATTTCTCTTTGCTTTACAGTGTTCCTCCTGTATAATTGTACCTCTCCGACCTTGCCTAAAACATTATTCCAAATGTTTATCCAATAAAAAAGTGGACAACTTTGTAACACATACATTATATTTATCATAACTAATAACAGATATGTGGATATCTAGAGCTAGAAAGGAATTAAGCGCTGGCACAGAAAGGTAGTTGTGTGCACATCCGACCCTATATTTAGGTCAGGTGCAAGATAGCAGACTCTGTAAAGACTGTCTGCACACCAGGTTATAACTTAAGAACTTAGTTAGACCGAACAGGCAACAGTTCAACTCTACTGGGTCTTCAACAGGCAAACAGCTACCAGGACAAGGAATACATGGGCACGTCAACCAGTCGGGCAAAACTACAGACCTAGGACCCACAGATGAAAAAAATGAGTGCCAAAGGATGCAGTGTAACTGAGTTTGGAGAAGTTGGAGGAAGAGAAGTTCTCTGAGGCTAAGGACAAAGAGGCCAAGAGAGACCTGAAGAACAACAGTATGTTAAAGTTGCTTAGATTGATTTTTTTTTTCACACAACACAGCAAGCTCTGATACATCGCCTTATAAAGTTTTATTTTTTTTACCGCTAACTTGTTAGCAAACAGTTGCCGGCAGACATGGAGCACATTGATTATTCATTAGCGCTGGTGTTTGTGTCCACGTGATGAATGAAAGTCCATTATGCACTCTGCTTTTTTAGCTCTGTTTTGGTTTCCACCAACTCCAGAGGGAAATATCTGTCTGTTCGGCTGATAAATGCTCCACTGTGTTCACCGGCATGTCTCTAACTGTGTCTGTCTGCTGTTTGCTGCTGGGCAGGTAGTGTGCTGTGGGTTTATTGAAGCTTGTTTGCTTAAAACCAGTTGCCCAAGAGACCAAACTAAAGCAGTGTATGTGCTGAAAAGCAAAAATCATGAGTTAAAAAAAAGGGTATAAAGCTGCGTGGAGCTGTCAGTAATTTTCTAGGGGATCAGATTTTCACATAAACATTTGACCAATACAAATATTAATTAGGGAAGCCTTAAATAAGCATGTGACATGTTAAGATTTTTACACCTACGGCTCCATCTTTACAAATTCATGTTGTTCGGCCTTTTTCAACCCGACAAAACTTTATTACAATTTCCAGTAGAGTTTCCAGAAGTACAGTATAGGAGGGTGAAATGTGAACTCCTCTCTCTCCTACTGTCTCCTTCCACCACCTTTTCTTCTTCTTTCTTCATGTAAGTTTTTTTTCTCCTTGTCCTTCCTCACCTTCCTCACCTCCTTGTTCCCTTCCTCCTCGCTATCCTTCTCATCAATGCTGGAACGTAAGTACAATGATGAGGTAGTTTAACGTGAGTATTTCTATTTTATTCTACCTTTTGTTTCCAGTTAACTACATTTCACAGGCAATTATTGTACTTTTTACACCACTTTTCGTCTCTTACTATAATATAAGGCATTGTTCAGTGCCAAACATCTCCATATCAAGTCATTTTATACTGTTATTGAGTCATTTTTCTATTTTTTAAACATTAAAAATCTAAGAATATTCCAACACATGCAAATTCCTCGTCTCAATTACTCTCTAAAAAGTTTTATTCATTCTTTTTTGTCTCAAGTCAGGCCGGGACTCCTTTCTAGAGCACTTTTTTTAACAAAAAAATAAAAACTGGTAGATTTTTTTAAATATATTTTAGGAAAATAAAGTTCTTAGGATGTAATTATGAATATAAACTGAGTTTTTAAAGTAGTTAAAATTACTCAACCTCAGATAGTAAAAGATTACACAGTACTGGATCAGTAATGATAATCCCATAATCACACCAGCAATGGTTCTACATGAGTATTTTTACTCTTGATACTTTAAGTACATTTTGCTGACAGTACTTTTACTTGAGTATGCTTATGAGTGCAGGAATTGTAACTTGTGGTGTATTTTTATATTGTCGTACTGCTACTTGTACTTTAGTAAAGTATCTGAGTACTTCTGCCACCACTGCCTCTCATCTCATTTCCTCTGGCAGACCTACTGTATGTGTTCGTAAAACATAATCAGTTCTGCTGATGGAAACAGAGAGAAGGAGAAATTAGAGACTCCCCCCTCCTCCCTCGCTGCCTTCCTCTTCGTCCTCCTCCTCCTCCTCCGTCCGCCGGTCGATTGGTCGGTGTCGATGTTGGAAACGGCAGGACGGAGGCTCGGGGTTCCTTGCTCTGACCTCGACCGCTACCTCGCGGCAAGCATGGGGCGCCACGACCCCGCCGGAGGCAGCCCAGTCTGAGATAGAGCGCCTCTCGGAGGTCAAAGGTCGCCCTGCAGCAGCTTCACCTCCTCGCTGGCTGAGCCTCGTTAGCACTCCTCCTCAGCACACACACATTTCTCCTCAGCAGACTGAGCTCTGGCATTGGTCCACCACTGCCCTGCTGGAGGGGAAGAAGACCGAGCAAACTGTAAAGAAACTTAACAAACCAGACATTAGAAACATCCTGCTCGCACTTCACTTAGAGGTTTTGTCAATTTTTAGACCAGCAGTGTCTAAAACAAACCGGAATGTTCTGCCGGGGTTGAAGAACTCTCTGACACCACAAACCGTCTGACACTGAGCGGAGGATGTTCGCTAAAGTGCTCGCAGAGCTAATGGGGAAGAAAGAAAACTTCATGCAGACATTCAGCAGCTTGACAGAGAATAAGCCCAGACTGAGCTGGTGATGTAGCCAAGTCGCTTAAGTCCAAGTCGAGTCTCACAAAGTTAGGGATTGCATCAGTGTCATGGGCATGTTTGGTCCCTAAGGACATATTTTAGCTGCTGTGGTCCTGCCTGATGTCATGATGAGCCTGCGTCTTCTTTCCCGAGGTCAATCTAAGTCGTCACGCTCATGTCCAAGTCACTGAAGTTATGTCTGAGACTCCAAAATGATTCCCATTGTCCTGGTCATTTGCTAAAGCCACATGCAAGTCACTGAGTTAAAAAGTAACTTAACACCCCCTGAAAATCATGTTTTTGCACTTCTCAACTTGCTGCAGTGATGTACAGATGTTCTCTAGGACCCTGTGACATCACTGTTGGGTGTGGCTACAGGTGCAACAAAGCAAAATTCGGACCACATCCAGCAGTCAAACTGAACTTTAAACTTTTATCTGAAAGTTACTCTTTAATGTTCAAGTTGCTGAGATCATGTCTGGAATTGTTTAGGTCCTGTCTTATTCGCGTAGGTCATGTCCATGTTGCTGATGTCATGTTTCAGTGACTTCAAGTCACTGAGGTCACATCTGAGTCTCTGAGTTAACTTCCAAGTTGCCAAGGTCATGTGTGCAGATGCTGAAATCATATCTGAGTCAGTGAGATCATGTCCAAAGTTTCTGAGATCATGTCCAGAGTTTCTGGGGTCATGTCAAGAGTTCTTGAGGTCATGTCTAATTCTCAGAGGCCATGTTTGAGTCCCCAAGGCCTCCTTTAAGCCTCCGAGTTTGATTTGAGATGCTCGACATGCTGAGGTCATGTCTAAACCACTGAGCTCATGCCATAGTCGCCACACCCGAGCCTCTGAGTTAATATATAAGTTGCTGAAGTCATGTCCAAGTCTCAGAGTTAATATCCAATTCTCTGAGGTCACAGCTGGAATTGATGAGATCATGTCTAATTTACCGAGGCTATGTCCTAGTCACCAAGGCCACCCCTAAGTCTTTGAGTTAATGTCGATTACGCCCAGAATTGCTGAGATCCTTTGGGATCTTTTAAGTATCTTTAGCGTAGCACCCACGACTGAAGAAGTTTCCTCTGCACAGATGTGCATGTAGAACATCAGCTGATTTCTGGGAAGAGAAATGTTGAGTTTGGTGGTTTCTTTCAATTATCAGAGCACGTCTAGCATTGACCATGATGCTCCTGTACTCCTCTCCAGTATTTTTCATCAAATTCAATGCAGTCCGGTGACCGTGTTTACACTGATGCTTCCTTTCTGATCTGGCATCAAGGAGAAGTTTGGCTTAGTACTAACTCACTGCAGGAGCCGCACTAAACATGGTGTCTGTTTCCATGGCAGCTGTGTCTGAAACCAGCTCCTCCACCTCCTTTGTCGTCAATGTGACGTTTGATATGATGGAAAAGGAGGGTTTCTTAAATGTTTTTGGTGAGGGTACTGAATTTCTGTCTAAAAGACCTTTCTGGTTTGTTAAATAAGGACTGTCATTCCTGTTAGGATCTGATTTCTCACTTCAACTTTTTTTCATGAACCTAACACCACAGAAACTGCTCAGTTTTCCCTCTCCAGATGAAGCTGTATTAATCTGTGAAATCAGAAAGCGCAAGAGGTAAGAGAGAATAAAAAAGAACCCTTCCGACTCTGTGATCATTAAGAAATCACCATATTAATCTTTTAAACTTTAAAATCTCTTATTTCTACCTTATTTCTTTAATCAGTGATCTCAAGATGGCCTTAAGGGTATTTCTTCAAATTTGGCACAAACATCCACTTTGACTTAAGGATGAACTAATTAGATTCTGGTGGTCAAAGGTCAAAGTTACTGTGACCTTGTCTGTGTCATTCTCGTGAAGGCAATATCTCAAGAATACCTTGAGGGAATTTCTTTAGATTTGGCTGAAATGTGCACTTGGAATCAAAGATGAACCAGTTAGATTGTGCTGGTCAAAGGTCAAGGTCACATGATATCTCAAAAAGGCCTTAAGGGAATATCCTCAAATTTAACACAAACATCCACTTGGACTCAAAGATGAACTGATTAGAATTTAGTGCTCAAAGGTCAAGGTCACTATGACCTCACAATACATGTTTTTTTTCCCATAACTCAAGAATTAATTCGCTGATTATGACAAAATTTTACACAAATGTCTAATAGGTTAAAAGGATGCAGTGATGACAGTTTATATCCAAAAGGTCAAAGGTCAACTTCACTCTGTCCTGCAAAAACACTTTTCTGTTCATTAGCCAATGTCATATCTCAGGAACAGAAGGGGACACATTTGGTCAGATACTGAATTGGTGACACTAATCTTGGGTGACCACCTTTAAACTGTGTTGAATATATCTGTTCTGTGCTGCCAGGTTAAAGATGTGTGTGAAGCATCCATATTTTCACAGACATGGATGTAAACCTGTAACTGCAACTTTACCGGATCACTGCAGTATACAACCACAAGGCCATGGGTGCAGATCCCGGGGGTGATGGGGGGGACATGCCCGCCCCAATTTCTGAAAAACACAAATTGTCCCCCCCAATTCTAAATAGCCTAAATGACTGAAACTGATCAAATGTATTTTCCGACTCCACATTCCCAATTCTAAAATAAATGAAAATTGTGGAACAAATATTTTTATAAATATATTTTCCAACTCCACCTTCCATCTCTAGCTTCTTCTTCTAAGGGAAGATAATGAGGAGAATTGGGAATCTGTGAGAGGCGAGAGATGAGAACGATAACATGCTTGAGACCCTGAAACTAGAAGTAGCACTAACTAACAGCAAAGCAGTGAAAAGGAGGGTGATGGCTGGCTCCATGTACTATTGGCTGTTTAAGAGAAATAAATAGTAAAGGTAAGCATATGATTCTTTGTGTAGTGCTTTTTGAATGACTTGGTGATGGTGATGAGCCTCTATGAAATCGTGAAATATGCTGGCAATCTCAAGCGCTCTGTGGGCATGATTTGCATGCGTGCAATTAAAAAAAAAAAAAATCACCACTGATTGTGTGTTGGTCAAATGACCCTTTAAACTTTAAGCACTGCGTATATGGACAAAATCATTCATGTATCTCTGATGGACGGCTAGTGCCTGCTAACACAACACATACAAATACTAAATTTCACTCTTTTTTGTGGATGGATAAAACTGTTGGTCAGTCAGGTCAGTGAACGCACCACAGGCCTCAGTCAGACCTCTCTGTGATGGAGCCTTATCCATTTTTTAATTATGTTAACCGATCAGTGTATCAGCTATTAGCAGCTTGGCAGGTTCCCGTCATCTGGGGCTTCATTATCTCGTCTCCCTGCTGATTTGCATCATGGACAGAAACACATGAATCAATTTGTGCCCTCGTAAAGAGTTTGGTGCGCTCTGCATCCCTGCAGCCATCGAAAGTTTTACTCCATAATGAGATTTCCAGCATTTGGAAATTATGACGCCTACTCTGATTAAGGAAAAAAAAATAAAATACTGGCATGAAAGTAAAAGTCATCATGGAAACACATTGAACTTATTGACTATTCATAGGATTTGCCTGAAAACGAGAGACACGTTTCAGGATGGTGTCTGTGTTTTTGAAATACAGAGAGGTGGAGTTTTTTACTCCCTTAACGAGTTTGTGTAAATCAGCAATTATTTGTTTGGAATGAGTTTAATTACAGTGTGAGACGTGTGACTTCTTATTAAAAGGTGAGTCTATATTTTTCGTATTGTCAATAAATCTCATAACATGAGAACAGCAACATGTGTTGCGTGTGTATCAAAGCCTGATATAGCTCCTTCCTCTGTGCCATAGAGCTCCACTGTTGTACAAAAACTATTAAAAACACATCAGTGAGCCACACTGTTTTATGACATGTTCCTACATTGAACTACACACTGTAGTTTACTTTGACTCAATCCCACATACACCATCCTGCCGTCCCAAATACTCACTAGAACACCAAATGTGGATTAATCCGCCGCTGAAAATAGTCCTTAGCAAATATACTGTTTACTTCCCTTTGTTAGATAAATAGGATGGTGACCAATACATAGCCGCTTTTACTGGTAGTAAACAGTATGACGTTTTTTGGTGGGTGGGGCTTTGCTGGAAGCAAAACAATTCTTCACAGACATTAGTCAGCACTAGCTAGCAAGTTCTGTTGGTTTGTTTTAGACAACGGAGGAAGATGATGAGAGTGGTGCATTTAGAAATACTCATTCTGAGTGCTGGAGCGCACTCTGGATCATTCGTAAATGTGGAGCGTTGTCTAAATGTACCATTCGGTTATCCAGAGCATCGCACTCTCGGAGTGGCAGACATGGCAGACGTGACGGACGTGAAAAGAAGTGACAGTGTAGTTGGTGCTCCAGCAGCATGTGCAGTCACTCACTCAGCTCTAGCTGTTTAGAGACAAATCCTAGTGCAGGGGTGGACAACCATTTTGGACCTTTAAGGGGTGAGAGGAGCCTCGAAGAGCTTCTTCTATTTTTTTTATACAAAGTTCAGGCTTTAAAGTGATTTTTTTCCGGCCAGTTTTAATTTAGTTATGGCATTAATTGCTTATAAATAATGATGAAAAACTGCGAACAAAACCAAACTTTTTATTCCAGACTTTTTCTGGGCCCTCATTCTACTGGGACTCTCGGTAATCAGTCCTACTTGGAACTGTACCTGTGTTTTTTCTTAAAACTTGTACCTCAAACAAGCCAACCGACTGACTGTGCTTGTCTAAAGTGTGTGAGAGCGTGTACCACTCTGCACACCCCGCCTGTCTCTGTGTGTATAAGATATTTATCTCTTGAGTGCTGACTCATGATAATGATGATAATAATCTTGATAGACTTGTGTCAGGATGTGTTTTGGCTGTGGACTGGATGTGTGTTGTTTGCTAATGTTTTATCTGTGTGTTTATGTGTAAATATGCTTGGCTTGCTGTGTGTGAATTTTAATGTCGGATCAGAGGGGTTAATCTGAGCTTGTGTATTTCAGCATATGTGTATTTTCGGACTGGGGGAACTTTTTTCAAATGTTTCAGAGAAACACCCTTTTTGTTGTGTCCATGTTGCATGAGCAATCATAGTTGGGGCGGCAGTAGCTCAGTCCATAGGGACTTGGGAACTGGAGAGTCACCAGTTCAAGTCCCCATACGGACCAAATATGGAGCTTGAATTGGTAGCTGGAGAGGTGCCAGTTCAGCTCCTGGGCATTGCTGAGGTGCCCCTGAGCAAGGCATGAACCCCGAACTGCTTGGAGCGCCTGTCCAAGGCAGCTCCCTCTTTCTGACATCTCTCTCTTTAATGCGTGTATAAGTCTTGTTTGTGCATGTGTGTGTGTATTTCGGGCCTGTGTGTATATGACAACAGAGTGAAAAAAAAAAGAATTTCCCCTTAGGGATTAATAACATATATCTTCTTCTCGTTCCTAGAACGCTATTTTGAGGGAGTTTTTAGCTCCTATTTCAGAGTAGGTATTCTCTCAGCACAAGAGGAAGGGTGAGTGACGTAAGTGTATGCTGATTGATCCTGATGTTGTAAGTGTCCCAGCAAGCAACAGTCGTAATTTAAACGTATTGACTATATTTAGCTCCGATTTAGTCTAGCTACATGTAACCCAAATCTAGCCAATTTCTCCACGTATGTAAATATGTTTATCTCCATTTTTTGGACATGGTCTCTACATAGCTGTATAATTGATGACGTCTACACTTTGGCTATGGTTAGATGTGTACCAAATTTTCACTGATAGCCCAAATTCAGCCGTGATTTAACCTAGATGTCAGGTCTTCATGTAGACGGCTATTGGATGTTTTTTAAACCAAAAAATGCTTGCTGGGGTATGTTGATTGGTCAAACACAGCCAATGCAGCAATAAACATAAAAAACAAACACAAAACAAACAGCTCGTACCAAAAAAAATGGAAGAAAACAGATGAATGAAGGGACAGTTCAAGTCCAGGCTTTGCCTAGCATATGTGTGTTTTGACTCATCAAAACAAAATTAATGTTGCTATATACCAACCAATGGCTGGCTTACAGTACGTCACTTGAGCGTTCCTATTTGCGGTGCAAATGCAAGCAGAATAAAAGCCCTTTAAAGTATGTAGTTCTCGGGGGAGCTCGGTATTTCCTCTCAGGGATTCTCCAGAACTGTTCAGTCCAAAAAACACCTTGAACTTCACGATAAGTACACAATTTTGCATTGGGTACGTAATGTGAGGACGCCATTTGTTGGGTGCTAATTCGTTGATATCATGTGATCCGTTGTATGGGGCTACGTTGCACTGGTATGTCTTAATGGCGCACCATCATTAATGTTATTAGCTACATCTGTGTTTCCTGCTATGACAAGTCAAAATGTTTCCAATTTTAAAAAGCCCTACTGAAAGTAACATACGGTGTTTTAATTTCTCGTACTTGGTCCGTAGCACAGTTCTTTTTGCGGTCGGGTACATTTTGCGACCCGTGCAGACCTCAGCCCAGGCCTGAGGTGAGGCCAAGGTCGACAGGGTGGAGGAGCTGCAGTGCCATCCATCAGCTGCCAGTGCTCTAATTATGCAGCAGAGTCCTAACCAAGCGTGAGATGTCATTACACAGATGGAGCTCCAGAGGAGAGAGTGTCTGTTTGTCTGTGTGTCTGTCAGTCTGCATCAGTGTTCATCTGTGTGTGTGTGTGTGTGTGTGTGTGTGTGTGTGTGTGTACATCCATTATCTGAGGCAATGTAGCTGGAAGCAGCAACATTTCTCAGGACAAAGTGGTGAATGCTTCCTAATTCTGTAGAGGTTTACAGTTTGGAAAGTTCAAACACTTTAAAAACGAGGAGCATCTAACACTGTGTGGAAAAGGAGAACTACCTTGGCACAGGTACAGTTACAGTTTTCTGTACATTAGATAGAAGTATTGATGTGTCGGTTTTGTTTTGATCACAGCTCAGACAGAAATTCCAGTGGAGATCTGACCAGATCTGACGCTGCAGCAGAAGCAGAATAAAAGTCTTTGTGTCAGAATTATCATAAAAAAAGATTTAAAAGGTTTACATCAGAGGAAAACACTCAGCTGACTGCAGCATCAAACACCACAGCCCCAGTTTCACCTCCGCACCAAAAACTGACTCATAAACTTCTTTTAATTGCAGCTTTCAGTGTTTGAACTCCGCACCGCGAGCGCCCGTCGTCCTCATTATGAGGAGAGGTGAATTGTGGGTAGAATCTGCGGGTGGTTCGACAGCCCGCTGTGAGCGCTGATGTTTCAGAAGGCAGGAAACAGGAGACGAAAGAGAGGACGGACGTGATGGAAGTGAGGAAAAAAAAGATGAGAGTGGGAGAAAGAGACGACGAGAGAGGGAAGGGAGGAGACGGTGATGGTGAGGGAATTGGAGGACATTTGAGGAAACAGAAGAGGCAAAAGACAGACAGAAAAAGAAAACGAGAGGAGGAGGAGGAGGAGGGAGGAACTTTTTAGGAAGAAAGAGGGAAAAGGACAAAAGTGAGAAGACGAACAGGAGGAGGATTAAGGTGGTCTGGGGAATGGAAGCAGGATGACTGACGGAGACAGATGGAGAAGAAAAGGGAAAGTAGAATCAGCAGGAAGGAATGTGGAATGTCTGTATGGAAAGACAGTGACATGAAAAAAAGTGACCGGAGAGGGAAGGAAAGGGGAAAAGTGAGAGGAAATAGAGAGGAGGAGTCAGAGGGAGTTCAGGGTCACTGAGGGAAAACAAACTAGAAAAATTGAACAGTAAAATATGCTTAAAAACCAATGACATCACAACATTGTTGTCCAGTTATAGGTCATGATGTGTTTGGAGGGTGCACCATATCTTGCAACAACAACATATTTATCATTATGCACCAAAACACCAGAACATTTCTTGCATGTGCAAACCTACCGGCACTTGGCTGATAGATAAACGTACCACACTGATTAAAAGGTGAAGTATTTACCTCTGAGATGTAGCCTAGTTAGGAAAATGCAGGAGAGAAGGTGTCTAAACACGGTATTTAAGTGCAGTACTTGAGTAAATGTACTTTGCTCTCCTCTGAGTACTGCATGTGGTAAAGAAATGGGACACTGTGGTGCTGCGAGCTTCCTGCTGGCTGTTAAAAATGCTGTTCAGGTCTGCAGCAGGCTGAGATCCAGTGAGGCAGACAGTCTGAATCCCAAACACACATCCTGCCTCAATAGAATACATCTTCACACACACACACACACACACACACACACACACACACACACACACACACACACACACACACATTCAGACTGTTGGAGGCGGTACAGGTTGTGTTTTAGCACGGATAAATTACCACAAACATTAAGTAGAGACAGAATTCTGGATCAGGTTGGGAGGGAATATCTGCTGTTTTATCCCCATCTGTGACGGACAGGGGGCTGATGGGAAATGTGGTCCCAAATTGACGAAACACAAACAATGACGGGCAACATATCGTGTGCTCCTGCTGTATCACTTGATTATAGGGAGCCAAAGAGAAGCCCTCAGAGATCTGCCACAGGCCAATGAATATCTACATGTTTCTACATAAATTATCTCTTTTGGCTCATTTCTTCACTCAGTATCAAGTGTTCCACATCGTTTGCTTCGGGGGAACCGGAGCTTCCTCCGTGATTCAGTCCGCAGTTAATAGGAGGAATTATTATTACGTGGGCGTGTCGTAATTGACTAAGAAACACAAAAAAATCTCCAGTACTGAGTGGTTTTTAGTTTAGTAATCTCAGTAGAGATGGGAAATTTCCACACAGAAAAAAAAGGCTTCATGAGATTTTCTGGATGACTTTTAAAGGATTATTAATTTCTATTTATTACAACTTTCTGAAGGGCAAATTTCTGTTGGTCAAATGAGTCAAAAAACTAAATTCTCTCTTCAAAAACACCCACTGATCCAGATCCCACTGCAGCATGCTGCCAGGTTCTTATTATATACAGCAACAGTCCACAGACTTTACTGTACTGTATGTATTGATGAGTAGAATCTCAAAAATCGCTTATAAAAACAGATTTTTATAGATTCTCCGACCGCTGTGGTTCAGTAATTGTTTTTGTTTCGATTTTTCTTGTACTGTGCTGCTGGTGTGTCTGCGGCTTTGTTAGAAAATTCAATATGGAAAAAAGAAAAGAAAATGTTGATAAGGTTTCAGCACACCAAAAAATGTAAATTAATTTGGTTGGATTTTGTGTGCTCAGGGTGGTAGGGCTGCAAGCATCCATAAATAAAGCAGAGCAGCCTGAGAGGCATTGCCTTAGAGTAGCAGTGAGTAATTTGGTAACAACTGCAGGCTGATGAGTGTTTCAACATTTTGAGACTTTTTCAACAGCTTCCCTCTTCTCTTGTCTAGGTTTTGGCAGCTGGACAATCAGATGACACAGCTTAAAGAGTGTAGTATTTAATAATTTCTTTGTTCAAACCTGATTTTACATGTCTGTCTGTGTGCCCCTCCCCCAAAATCCTTCTTTTTAAAGGCCCTGAACATTTATTTTCTGACTCAGCCTTTCACGTGAAGTACTCTGATCATATATGAATATACTATTGTCTAACAAAGTTAAAACCTTTTGTCACTTGTCGAAGTCACTTATTTATTTACAACGGTTTTAAGTGGGCAGGGCTTACATACTTCCGTGCACCAATCAGGATTTAGCAACATTCAATTGATAAAAATGTAGTGACAGTTGGTGGGTTGTTTGGTCACTGTTGATCCAATTCGATCAAATTACGTGAATGGAAATGGGTGATAACTGATTGTTTTGTCCCGTGTGGTGAAGCATAGCGGGCAACAAGTGACGTCCTGACAAAAAGAGAAGCTTTTAACTGTTTGTTGCCGAGTATGACAAATTCCACGATTTGTTTGTAGCATTGACCAAAAGGAGCACAGAGTGTTCTTCAAATGTAAACATGGTGAAGCGAAAGGGGAATGATGTTGTTAGTGCTGCAGGTGAAAATGTGAAACAGAGAAAAAGTCGCAAAAGTCTGTTTTTTTTTTTTTGTTTTTTTTTTGGCTTTTCGTAACACAGGACTGCCAGTATCAAACACACCACTTCTGATAGCATTGTTTGTTCCTGGAAGTAATTTCCTAGCGCCTTCATCCCAATGACATCACGCAGGTTGTGAAAGACAGTGAGCTAAGGTCTAATCTGTCATGTCTCTCCAAGTTATTACATTATAATCGCCCATTCTGATGTCCTCATTCAGCAGATTGTATGGTATCTAATGAATTATTGCCACGTACTTTCCTAGTTTTAGGAAAAGAAACACGGTAATGACGCATGACGTGATTTTACCAAGTGGAACATGCACCTGGATCAACACCCCACATTGTGTTTCTGGACCAACATTGCAATCAACCAAACACAGCCCTCTGCCATCTTGTGTATGCTGCTCCTGTGCTTCTTCCTTTGTGCTTCCTCTGAGCTAGTTTTCCAAATTGAAGCTTAAGTAATACTGAACAAAATCCTTATGAGCTGTTGCAGGGTTAGCGAGTGAGCTTGCTGAGTAGGTAGGCTGTGAAAATGTGGCGATAGCAGGTATTTGCAAGTGAAAATATTATTATCCTTAATCTTTGTTAGTTAACAACAATCTAACCTATTGGCAAGCTTACTGGTTAGCATAGCCAACCTAGTTGAGCAAGCTAACTCGCTAAAATTCCAGCCTATTGGCATTTTACTTGTTAGCATAGCCAACCCAGTTTGCAAGGTTACTCACTAATTGTGCAGTAACCAGTGGCGGTTCTAGGCCAGTTTCAATGGGGGGGCCAAGCTAGGGCCAGTCCTTTTGATACAGGGGCACATACAAGTAGGGTCAAATATCTAAGTCTGAACAATAAGACAAATGTGTGTAATCGATCAAATCAATTACACACAAACAGACACAAATTACTGCTTTCCTCCCTCACGATTTGCAAGTACGGCACCCTGAATCAGAGCATTTAATTTTACGAGGTTCAGAAAGAAGATTTCAAAAGCCCTCTGGTAGTTGAATGCCTCTGGGACAGACCCATTCATGGCAACCCACTGGATCAGTGGCGTGCGCGATCCAGCCGAGGTGCGGGTGCCGGAGCTAATAGCAGCCATTCAAATCAATGTAAGCTGCTCCACCAGAAGCGGCCTAAAAGCGGCCTAGAAGCGGCTCGGCACTCGGCAGGTCTATTTCTGACGGACGCCGCATGACGGCACGTCATTTGCACAGACCAAATGAGTCAAACAGGAAGTCAGGTGCAGAAAAGACGAGAGTATCCAGTCAATTTTCAAAATAAAACACCCATGAAAGCCAAAGAATTCTCAGTAGGCGCTCCAGCCGGTGTGCTACAGAGTGACGTTCATTTACCAGAGGCATTTTATACCTGGCCGATTTTCGGAGACTATGGTGGGGCAAATTAGTCAATGTATGGGAAACACTGTATTTAAACACTAGAAAACTCATGCCCTTTTCCTCCTTGTGTGGTGTATTCTGCATGATCCGGTGGGTGCGCCGCTTTAAGTGCACTGCAACCTGTTGAGACGATTTAGTTCCGCGTTCCGCGTTGCTCTTCGTTGCTTTCCTGGGGGAAAGTCCCATGTTGTCCAACCCATCCACCACTCCAACCTGCCTTGTTACGCGAACTTTTGCTCTTTATACTGCTCTCTTATTTACTCCCTTCACCACATTGGTTACATGTTTGCAGCCTTCCTGATTATGTGGGATACATACAGGGGGGTTATATATGAATTGTGGTGCATTACTTTTTGTAGGTATACATAGGAAAAGTGTTTGAGAACAGCCTGAATCTGACACAAAGACCGTCGTAACTAACAAAAAATATCGTATAGTAGTGTTTAATTAAGATGTTTGTTTTTAAACTTTGATTGTTGCAATTATGAATATTCAAAGAAGTCCTCCAGATATTTAGCACTGCACATCAATAAAGTTGAAAGACTCACAAGAATAAATGACAGATTGAAAAAAGAGGAGCTGAAATTGAAGCAGCAGAGGCTGAGATAGCCTGACTTTTATCCATTACAGAATAAGCCAAGCCCCCAAATTACAATTTCCATGATGTTAGTCAGTCAATAGTGTTTTTCATTAGACCCCTGTTGACATCATCAGGGTTATTCTTCATCAGGGCTCCTCAAGAGCAGTAGAAGACATTATGTTACTCCTACTGACGAGTAAACTGAACTTCATGCGTGGAATGATTGTTTAATTATAGAGAAATACTTTCAGAGGCTTTGAATTTAATTTTTATATGACAATGCAGAACACTTATCAGGAAATCATAAGACATTTCAATGTTGTGGTGTTCCTCTTTATTTATAGCAGCTCGTACGAATTCCTTGTGCAACACTGTCTGTCTGTCTATCTGTCTCTCAGCTGTATTAAATGTTAATCAGCCTCCTGCAGACTCAGCTGCTCTCTCCGGCTTCGTGTTTCTTAATTCAGCTCCAAATCTTCTCCTCATTCTTTATGCAGAAATCAGCCTAAAAAAAAAAAACCTTTTCAAAGCCAAAACCCTGCAGAGAGACACGCTACGCTCCCTGAATACAGGGTAAATAGACAGACAGCTATTTTTAGAGGGTGAGGGTGCCACCAGGGTGTCATTGGGTCATCCTCAAGGGAGCTCAATACTGTCAGTATATTTTATGGTCATTTCCCCACTGTTACTGTATATTTAGTGTTTCTTGGATACAGGTGGACACTTGGTGTTGGTGGTGGCCCAAGAGGAAAGGCCAAGAAGTCACCAAAATCCTTATGATCCACCCTCTGGGATCCAAAGCACATTTGGCCATTTGGGGTGAAACACAGCCACGACAATCTTATTTCAATCAGGAGAGACTCGCTTTTATAGTAAAAAGAATATTAACATATGCACATAACAATGAAAAATGTCTAGCGTCTGACCCCCCCCCGGGGTCTAGATGCTGGTGGTGGTAGAGGTGGTGTAGATGCAATGAGATGAAGATGGAGAAGTGCTGATGATCTGGATGAGTAGAGGAATGAGCTTTTGTTGAGCTCATCCTGGAGGTGAACAGGGTGGAGGAGGGCACAACTGTTCTGCCTAAGATGATGGCTGACAACAGCAGAAGAGGAAGCAGATTTAAAGTTTTGCAGTAGCATCCTGATTGGCTGATATAGATTGTGACAAAGTTTGACTGGATAATTAGAAGGGTGAACCCCTATAGACAGCTGATTAGAGGGAGCAGTGAGAGCGGGAGGGAGAGAACTGTGAATGGATGAGCACAAAGAAAGCCTTCCTGAGCTTCATGAAGGTGTTCTGATTAATGTGTTTGCAAATAGCTGCCTATTTATACATCCAGCAGACACAGAGCAACACGATCATTCATTAGCAGTGGTGTGTATCCATCTGATGAATTTAAGATCTATAGTCACTCTCTTTTAGCTCTGTTTTGGTCTCTACCAGCTCCTGAGGAAAATATCTGCTCTTTACTCACTAAATGCTCCACTATATGTTCACCAGCTAGTCTCTAACTGTGTTTGCTGCTGAGCAGGTAACGGACAGTCAGTTTATTAGAGCTTGTTTGCTACTGCAGGAGAAGAGGTTGATGAGACTAAAACAAAAATCACAAAATCAATGAACTAAAAGAGACAAAAAAAAGTTCTGCAGAGTAGGTGGTAGTTCTCTACTTTAGTGTTATGAGCAACACATATTAGTCATTTGATTCTGTAAAGCTATTGATCAGAGAGAAGACAACCAGGGGCTTTATCATCGTAATTTAATTTCTAACTTTACTGTCAAGCCTACACTGTTGTAATTCCTTTTTGGACATGTTTTAAAACCCATAATTACAATATATGTTAGAAAACAAGTCATAAGTAATGCATGAAAACATGCAAGAACTATATTTTTAAAACATACAGTGGTGGAGAAAGTACTCCAATTTTCTACATCAGTAAAAGTAACAATACCACCGTGTAAAAAATATTCCGTTATAAATAAGAGCATTCAAAATTTTTCTTCAAAGAAGCAGTGTGTGGAATTTAGTGCCATCTAGTGGTGAGGACTGCAGATTGCAGGCAGCTGAAACATCTCCCATGTGCCATGTTGTGTTGGCACATGTTGTCCCCTGTTAGGATTCCTTGTGTTCATTGTTTAGGAGGTTTTGACTGGGAGCCGTATTATCTGCAGAGGTCTCTACCTCTCCAGAACAAATGGAGCAGGTGATTAACACTGATAAAAACACTGACTAAATCAGTTTCAGGTTACAAATCAGTGTTTCTCGAGCCCGGTCTCACTCAGAAATTGTCGAAATTCTGCGCTTGGGCAGTGATTTGCGGCGTCAGGGGGAAACATGGCGGGACAAGGATGAAAGTTATGGTGCCGAAAGTCCACGTGGGCTGGAGGGAAGTTGGATGGGTACCACAAACACCGACTTTCACCTGAGAGAGCGATGTTGGCATCCCGTAAGATTTTTTCCTACCTACCTAACCACGTGCTTTTGTTGCCTAAACCTAACCATTTGTGTTTGTTGTTGAAGGAAATAAAAGTCGATTCCCGGTGTTGTACTGACACAGTGCATTTATTTTGAAAGAGACTGTGTGTAAATGTTACATTTCCTGCAAAAATTGAAGTGTATCTTGAAAGACAACTTGACACGGTGTCCCAGAATGTCAACAACTAACGCACCCAGGGTACCTTGCACGTCATATGTGGCCGTGGAAAGTCCATGACCAAGCACGTCAATATGTGACGAGGTCAGAGTGAGAATCTGTTGGTTTCTCCGACGCTGTTCAGCTCATTGCAGATTCGCCAGTAGCACCACCAGCTAATGTTTGCTCACTCTTTTTCTCCAACAGCTTAAGAACGGACCCAGTGATTTATACCAGTAAAAACACAGAATAAAGCAGTTTCATATTAAACATCAGTGTTTTTCAGATGCTGTTCAATTCATCATGAAGGGGCTGCACACTATGGTGGCATGGAAACAAGAATGGCCCAATTTGGAGCCTGTATTTCATTTGTGTGCTTTGGGCTACTGTGGAAACATGGTGCTGCAACATGGCTGACTCCATAGACCACGACTAGCTCCCTGTGTCATAACTTAAACACAACTATTCATGTTTTCAGGTGATTATATGCTAAAGAAACAAATGTATTATATTCCATTTCTGCCAATATATCCCCCTAAATCCTACTACTCCTATTATATTACTGTATTGTAGCCTAATTATTGATGCATTAATGTGTTCATCACTTCAGTGTTGCAGCTGGTACATTTCACATGGATACACTGTGTGAATCAGTGATCTGTACATATTAATTGTCAGGATGACTATCTGAATCTCTACCTTTAAATTTAATGTATTGTCTGTGTGTGTGTGTGTTTGTGTGTGTGTGTGTGAGTGTGTCCCTGCATGTGTGTGTCTGTGTGTCTCTGCAGCTCGGATCAGACGCCACCGTCACCATGGGGAACTGCAGTTTGATTGATGGCAGCCGCATTTACACCATCATCTTCCCTGTGAGATTCCAAAATGGCTGTCTGTTTCCACGGAGACAACAGAACACCCCCCCCCCCCCGCCCCCCCTTCTTCCAGTACATTTTTTTCCAAGCTTTAGTTACTTTGCAGATTCAGATTATTAATACAAAATATAATCAACAAATAAACTATGATGTATTATCTTAGATCAAGATAATGTGTCCCACCTTTATCGGCTGCAACATCAAACTTATGAATTTATTAATCGATCAATCAATAATTATATTCCAGTAATATAATAATAGCCTACATATCATTCTGAAATGGGCCTTTCTGTGACCTTTCTTTTCTTTACTTCTGGTACTTATTTTATTTAGTTTATTAGACGATACTTTTGCACATGGAACAAAAAAGTTATTGACAATAGAAACTGATAATAATAACGCAGAAATTCTACTTTAACTTAAGTCGAAGTTACCTCTGTCGGAGTAAAATTTTTACTTTCTACTTCACAGAGATGTTGGTCCCTGTGAGAGAGCCAGTGAAGAGGAGTTTGCCTTCACTATTACCTCCTCTTCCTGTCGGTAGTGATTGCGTGCACCTCTGATTGGCGATTCATCACTTCAATACCCCTCTCTCTCCTCCAGCGCGGCGGCCGTGTGAGATAGGAAGTGACCTACATAGTGTGGCGGTTCCCTCGCCTCGGCTGTCGTTTGCATTTCAAGGGGCGATGAATAATTTACGCACACACGACTCCCAAATCTCCCCCATCCGAACATCGAACGTACAGCCCACCGCAACATGACAGGCCTCAATAACGTTAGATAACTGAATTCAAATATGGATTTCTGTGTGTGTGTGTGTGTGCAGGAGGTGGTAGGCTTTGAGGAGGTGTGAGGAGGAGATCTTTGTGCCTGAGGCGCCAATGCTGAGAACCCACAGGTGAAACTTTCTGTCCTGAGGACGAGGAGAAGAAGAAAAGGAGGTAAAAGAAGAAGACAGGAGAGAAGAGGTGGAGGTGAGAGGAGAAGAGGAAACCAGGCAGAGGAGGGGAAGAGGTGAGGGTGAAGGACAAGAAGACATAAGAATGTAGGAGGGGAAGACAGGAGAAGAGGGAGGAGGAAGACGAGGGGGGAGAGGAGGAGGAAACATGACAGAGGAGGTTAAGAAAGGAGGAAATGAAAGATGATGGGGGAGTAGAGGAAATGAGAGGAGAGGAATTAAGAGGTAAGGACAGAGGAAACAAGACAGAAGAAGATAGAAAAGGAGGAAACAAAATATGAGAGGAGAGCAGGAAACAAGAAACAAGAGGAGAGGATAAGAGGAAACATGACAGGAGAGGATAAAAAAGGAGGAAACAAAAGACGATAGAAGGGGAGTAGAAGAAACAAGATGCGAGGAGATGATGAGAGGAATTGAGAGGCAAGGAGAGGAGGAAATGAGACAGAAGAAGATAGGAAAGGAGGAAACAAAAGATGAGAGGAGAGGAGGAAACGAGGTAAAAGGAAAGGGTGATGGGAAACAGGACAGGGAGGTAGAGGAAATAAGAGGAGAGGGGAGAAGGAAATAAAACCAGAGGCGAGGAATTACGAGGAGAGAAGAGGAGGAAACAACAAGGAAGAGATTAAAAACGAGGAAACAAGACAAGAGGAGGGAAGAAGAGGAACCAAGACGAGAGGAGGGGAGGAGATGAAACAAGCAGCGAGGAAACAAGAGAAGAGGAGTTCAGAGGCTAGGAGAGGAGGAAACAAGATAGAAGAGGAAAAGAGAGAAGGAAACAAGATGAGAGGAGGAAACGGGACAAGAAGAGGGAGGTAGAGGAAACAAGAGAAGAGGAGGGAAGTGTAGAAAACAAGAGGAGAGGAAACAAGAGGCTACAGGAGAGGAGAGGAGGAAAGCCATAACAGTACACGACAGGGGAAACAAAAGTTGAGAGGAGGAAACGAGACAAGAGGAGGGGAGGAGAGGAGGGGAGGCATAAAGGGAACAGAAGGAGAGGATGAGAACAGGACATGAGAGGAGATGATCAAGGGAAGGCAGCGAGAACATAAATGAAAGGAGCAAGAGGAAAGAGAGAGAGGTGGCAAAGGAGATGAGAGGAAAGAGGAAGAATAGTGGAGAGAAGAGAAAAGAGGACGACATGAAGGGAAGAAAGGATGAAGAGGAGAGAGGTGAAGAGGAGGTCAGTGCGAGAGAGGAGTCAGTTTTGTGTTTTTGGGCCATTCAGATGTTTCTTTTACCCGTGATGCACTGCTGTGTGAGAGACACCCACTGTGTGTTTGCACAAGTTTGGGATGTTTGTGTGTGTGTGTGTGTGTGTGTGTGAATGACCTACAGAGAGGACATCGCTGTCACACACACACACACACACACACGCTGTTCCCACTGATTCCCCTCACACAATCATTACAACAGAAATGGCTGTAACACAACCAACACATTTTATGACTGAGCGTCACACACTCTTCCAGGTTGACGTCACACTGTGAGGCATCAGTTCCATCAGGTCTGGTGATATTCTGTGTTTCTCTTATGGTCACCAAATTGCCCAAGACTCAAACCAACAGTGAATTTATCTCCTAACAAGCATTGTGTGTATCAAAGCCTGATATATCTTCTTCCTCTGTGCCATAGAGCTCCATTGTTATCCAAATACTACTAAAGACCCATCAGCGAGTCACACCGTTGCACTGGGTGACATGTTCCTTTATTACCATGAACACACACACGTTGTAGTTTATTTTGACTCAGTCCCACATGCGCTGTCCTTTTGCCCCAAATACTCACCAGAGCATGAAATGTGGATTAATCCGCCAGTGAAAATAGTCCCCAACAAATGCACTATTTCCTCCTGTTTGATTGATAAAAGCACATTCATATCTCTCTCGCTAATTTTAAAACACAAATATCTCCGAAATATCTTGAAAAACCTACAGTGACCAGCTGTTTTAGGGAATTATTAAACCTACTTTTGTAGGTGTGTTTTCTTAGTGAGCCACAGACAGGGTAGCAGAGTCCAAGAGACTAACACCTTGTTGGTTTTTTCATCTTTTTTTATGAGATTTGATGAACGATATATGATAAAAAAACATAAAAAATGTTGAGTATTACTGTGAAAAGCATAGTATTTGATTGTTCTGTAAGTATAAAAGAATTAACCTGGCGATTGATCGATGTTAAGAAGGAGGGATGGAGGGACAAAGGAAGGAGGGAAGGCACCTAGGTAAGACAAAAGATGGAGGGAAGAGGGAAGGAAAGGACAGAAGAAAGAAGGATGGACTCATTCCGTAGCTCTCTGTCTTCACTGTCCCCCTCTTACCTCCTTTCAGTCTATCCCGAGACCATCAGTGTGTGTTTAAGTGAGAGTCAGGAGCAGAATATAAAGCAGGCGAGCAGAGACACTTTTGGGATGCTACCACTTTTTGGTCTACAGTCCCAACACACACACACACACACACACACACACACACACACACACACAGATTGTAGTATTCAACAGGTCTGCTCATATAATCTGCAGATTTAAGAAAAACCCAAGTAGAGTTTGGTAAAACAGGACTCCACGATAATGATTTAGCAAAAGGTTCTCAGAATGTGTGAGAATATGAGACTGTATAGCCCCATTATAGACATATATGAGGTTTCATGTAAGAATATATGAATGTTTTCAAGGTTACATGTGGGAAATATAATGAATATCTGTTATATCAACCCATTCTCACTCCCATCTTGTCAAATATCGACGCTTGGTCAGTGGCCCTACACGACAAATTGTGACGCAAAAGGTACCCCTCCAGCGTCAGTTTTAGACTCTCAGGGAGAATGTGTCAATTTACGTTGGTTACCCACTAAGTGCCAAATACGGGTAAATATTCTGTTTGGCAAGTAAATTTCAGAAGGCTACCCACCACACTGGCAGGGTCTCTGCTGTGTTTTGGTGTCACTTACGTTTGCACTCTTTGTCCTCTGCTGTTTGCCTGTGTAGAAGATGAGCTTGACGCTCAACACAAAATTCATGGTGCATTCAGGTGCCTCTCGTAAACTCTGAAATCTACATTGCTTTGTAGGTATGGCAAGGCATGTGGATGCTCACCATGGTGTGTTCAAGAGTATCTTTTGAACTCAGTAATCTGTACTGTCAACAAAGTTTGTTTAAAGAGGAACATCTTACTATATAATGATGAAAACTCTGTCTGTGGGTGTGTGTGTGTGTGTGTGTGT
>NC_065517.1:13216575-13401559 GCF_006386435.1 Epinephelus moara
TACCTCAACTACTAATGTACAGTTTTAGCCCACTAACTATCCCACTATTGGCAATGGTACTACTGTATTTTCAATAAAGCAATCGTACTATCAAATTAACAAAAACTCTGTCTGAATACATTGCTCTTCTTAATGGGTTCACTTGACTATTTAATCTGCAGTTTCCTATGACCTGTATCCCAAACACACACCATGTGAAACTGTGCGTGAGCAACTGTGCACTCAATGGGTATGGACTAGTTTCTATTTATTCATGTTTACTAGATGCTAAATTCACCATATACCATATATTTCTATAGATAGATTTTAAAAATTCTATTTAAAACCAAATCAAGTTGCTATCAGCAACCCCCTTTATATTCTTGTTCAACAGGTCTCTAACTACCTCTGTAATCATTTTCAAGTACTGCAGCTTTTTTAGATAATTAAATACTACAGTCATACCCAACATGCAGACATTTTGGCCAGTAAAAATATGCATGTTAAAAATAAACACAACTACCACTTGCCACCAGTCTGCTGCTTGCTACTGTTTTTATAATTCACACCAAATCAGGTGTTAGCCATCTCTCCTAACGAGCCACTCCCCAGATCCCAGGCAACCAAACAAAAAGTAGGTCAGAGGCCAAGGAGCTGTCACACACCCAGTCACTCACTGGACTTTGACGGCATGGGAATGAGAACGGACTGGGCTTGGCTAGGACGTCCATAAATCGGGTATTCAGATAAAACCTAACCTAACAAACTAACTCAGGTAACAGTTTGTTCATCAGGCTGGAAGCCCACTCACAGTCTCTGGGGTTTAGGCTCGAGTGTTGAACCAGTCTGAACCCAGAAACGGGGCCATGTGCCCACGGACCAACACAGCTCAAACTGTTGGGGGGGGTGACGGTACCTGAAAGGGACAGGCAAGGGATGTGGTTGACGAGGCAGAGGGTTCAGAACCAGACAAGCAGGCATATGAGACAGAGGAACTGATGAGGGATGAGCAGCAGGGAAACCGGGACAAGGCAATGGAATCAGAACCAGGTAGGCAAGCAGACAGAGCACAGGTGCCGAAAACTAGCAGAAAGCAAATAGAGACCAGGCGAGGGATCTAGGAGCCGGCTGGTAGGTGAACAGAGAATGCACACTTATGGACACGTGCGGTGTCTCACTGGCTGGGCGATGTGGACAAAAATTCATATCTCGGTATTTACAGGCTGACTGGTGATATGCGATATCAGTATTTTCTACAAAATGAGCTACATGTTTGCAGTAACAAGTCAAAGCCACATTTGAGGTGTCACAAGCACTTTTATAAAAACAGACTGTGATCAAAATAGAATACAAAGACAGGGATTTTATTCCCGTTTGAAAATATACAGCTGCACAAGTTACACCTCTGAAACACTAGTAGGTCACAGTTTCTGTCAAGTGCTGTAAAATTTAGCTAGTGTTTAACATTAAATACACATTAAACACACATTAAAAAAACAACATCTCATTGATTTCCTAAAACAACTGGTCACAAATAGTGCATTTGTTGGGGACTACTTTCAGCGGCGGATTAATACACAGGTGGTCTGACAGGTGGTCCTGTGTCCACTTGTCAGAGGCTCTGTCGCGATTTGATTTTTATCTAGTTTTTAATCGAGTTATAGGCCACATCCCTGGATATACTTTTAATTCAGGGTTGTTTTAAGTCATATCTTTTTAACTGGATAGAGGTTTTAGTCATCGGACACGGATTTTATCTTGTTTTAAGATTATCCTTCGCCAGTGCACTCAACGGACAGCGGAAGCACAGGCCTGGACCTCGCAAGACCTGCTTTTACTGCTATTTATTTTACTGGTCATGGGATTACTTTTATTGTTTTAAGTTTTCCTTTTAGCGATCGCGTCATTTTATAAGTTGGCTGCTTTGTGGACTGTTCCCTGCTATAATAGCTGTGTGTGTGAACTGCAATCATGATTACTCACGGCTAATCGAGCGGACCGGGTGCTCGATGGTTTCATCGCTGTGGCTGCCACCCAGTCGAAACACATCTCCTATCTCCGGTCCTCCAGCCATCTCGCCCCATCACAGGTGGCCTCGGACTCCGCAGCTACGCTCCCCTGGCTGCCGTCGCTGTACGCTGACATCGCACCGACCGGCCCGAGGGACGCTGCAGCTGAGTTGAGCGGCTCTTCCGCTGGACAGCTGGTTGCAGGAGCACCGGATACCACCACCACCACTGCTGCAGGGGACGGAGAGGCGCCACCGAAGTTACCACCTGATCCAGTGGTTGGTAATGGAATTGGGCTCCTCCCGGTCCATTCCTCCACCCCAAAGCCTTCCGGGTCATCCTGGACAGAGGTGTGTCGTGGCCGAAAGGGAGATCCGGCTGCGGGGAGAGTTCCACCTGTTGAGCTCTCCAACCGCTTCACCATCCTGATGGACAAGGCCCCGGTTCACCCCGGCGATTTCCCCGCAGTCCCGGCTCCCACGGCTCCCCCTGCCGCTGCTACTCCACCTCCACTTGCGGCCAGCGGCAGCACTCCCGCAGCCTCCGCTGTGTCTCCTCAACCTGCGGCTGGCGGCACCTCTCCTGCAACCACCAATGTGTCCTCTTTACCACCGGCCGGCGTCTCCTCTCCTCCTGCCGCTGCTCCACCTCCTCCACCTGCGCCCAGTGCCGGTCGGACGGAGGCGGTGGAAGCTGAGCGTCCGGCAACCCGTCCAACTGGTCCACACACACCACCTCCTCACCCCCTTTTCCCCCCTACCACTCTAATCATCGGTGACAGCATAACCAGGGATATCCCCTTCATTAATGCCATCACTCACTGCTTCCCTGGTGCTACAGTCCGCTTCATCCACAATAAACTTCTGAACATATTGCCCTCACTCCCCACTTCTGTCACAGAAATAGTTGTCCATGTTGGTTGCAACAACATGTCCCAGTCCGAGCACACCATAGCTGATTTTAATCTCCTTTTTAATGTTTTAGAGGATTGTGGAAAGTCTGTTTTTATCAGTGGCCCTCTTCCCCCGTTTGGCCACGGATCTGAACGTTTTAGCCATATGCTCTACCTCCACACCTGGCTCCAGTCCACCTGCAATTCCCACAACATGGATTTTATAGACAATTTTAACCTGTTCTGGGACCGCGCCAAACTTTTTAGCAGAGATGGGATTCATCCAAGCCCACGAGGAAACCAAATGCTCTGATCAAACATTCAATATGCAGTCCAATCATCCACACGTGCATGACAGTTTTCTGATTACACCCACACACCCACTCTACCCCCATCTTCCTCTCCTGCCTCTCAGACCACCATCTCCTGTACCAGCTCCACCTGTCGCCCACCCCAGGTACTGCCACTCTCACCGGTCCATCTCCCCACTCAAACTGTTTATTCAGATAAAATTACTGGCATACCCTCTTTCATCTCCACCATCATTTCCCACCGCAAACCAACAGCATGTTCATCATCACGCCCTTCTGCCACTAATCATGACAACTTAATTCAAGTACACCGTCAGTCTCTTCCACCCCTTGTTTTTAACAGTGACCCTGTGAATTTCGGCCTTTTAAATATCAGATCCCTAAATAATAAATTGTTTTTATGTCATGATTTTATTACTCGTAATAAATTGGACTTTTTTATTATAACTGAATCCTGGCTATCCCAAGAAGACTGCAGCCCTCTTATTGAAGCCACCCCCCCCTGATTTTACTTACCTTCATCAGCTCCGGCTGTCAGGTAGGGGAGGGGGGGGTGGCTGTCATTTATAGAAAAGATTTCAAATGCACCTCTATCTCTTATAGTAATTTTACCTCTTTTGAGCATCTTGGTTTTATGGTTTATTGTAAAGATCCCGTTTTATTTTTAATTATTTACAGACCACCTAAGCCCAAAAATGTTTTTATCGAAGAATTTACAGAGTTTTTATCACATTTTATGGTAAAGTATGAAAAAATCCTCATCTTAGGCGATTTAAACATACATGTGTGTTGTCCCTCCCAGACCTTTGTGACTGATTTTATGGATACTTTGGAAACTTTTAACCTCACTCAAGCTATTCATGAACCCACACACTCAAAGGGACACATTCTGGATCTTGTTTTATTTACCGGTCTCAGCCCTAACAATTTTAAGATGGAGGATATCTGTGTGTCTGATCACAAAGCAGTTTTATTTAATGTGGTTTTATCCCAGATACCTTTTAATCACTGCACACCTGTCCGCCGCCGTGCTTTTAACCCTTCCTCTGTTTTTAAGTTTTCTGAGCTTTTTACTCCTGCTTCTTTAACTGCCTCTTATCCCAGTTTTAACACAGAAGAATTAATCTTGCATTTTAGCACAGAGGAGCTGGTCTCCCTTTTTAACGAAACCTGCCAGATTGTCCTCCGCCCCCTACAGGGACAAAAGGTCTAGCAAAATTTTACAACCCTGGCTAAATGAATCCATGCATGATTTGAAGAGAGACTGCAGAAGAAAAGAAAGAAAATGGAAGAAAACAGGTTTACAAGTTCATGCTGTACATGCCAGTAGGGAGACTCACATCTATTTTAACAGTTTTGAACCCATCTCTCTATCCCTTTGAACTAAAACTATCTCTCACATGAAGCCAACTACATGCAGTCTTAATTTTATTCCATTCAGTTTTCTTAAAGATGTCATTGACACAGTTGGGCCCAGTATTTTATTGATTATTAACAGCTCTCTCACAAAAGGTATTTTTCCTGCTGCTTTTAAACATGCTGAGGTCCAACCTCTTTTAAAGAAACTTAACCTTGATCCTTCAGTTCTTAATAATTTTAGGCCAATTTCTAAACTTTGGTTTTTATCCAAAGTTTTAGAAAAGGTGGTTTCAACACAGCTTTTAGCTTTTATGTGTCATAATAACATCTTTGAGAAATTTCAATCAGGTTTTAGAGTTTTACACAGCACAGAAACTGCCCTCCTCAAAGTAACTCATGATCTTCTTTTAGCAACCGATAGAGGGGAGAGTGCAATTTTAATTCTTTTAGACCTAAGTGCAGCCTTTGATACTGTAGATCATGCCATTTTAATCGACCGCCTTAAAACCTGGGTTGGCATCAGGGACACTGCACTTAGTTGGTTTTATTCTTATCTTTTAGAAAGAATCTTTGCGGTCACCATAGGTAATCACTCATCTTCAACAGCTCACATTACCTGTGGTGTACCGCAAGGCTCGATTTTAGGTCCAATTTTATTTTCTATTTATATGCTTCCTCTCGGTCATATCATTCAGCGGCACAATGTCTCTTTTCATTGTTATGTGGACGACACACAGATATACCTCCCGCTGAGACCCGGTGACCCCAGAAGCCTAGCTGCTGTCGTAGACTGTATCAAAGATATCAACTGTTGGATGGCACAAAATTTTCTTCAACTCAACAACTCAAAATCAGAAATTCTGCTGTTCAGTTCCTCAGATTCAATCAGCCTCATCAAAAACAATCTCGGTCCATTATCCTCAAATATTCAGCCCACAGCCAAAAACCTTGGAGTTATATTTGATTCAGATCTCAGTTTTCAACCCCAAATCAAAAAAGTTGTTCAGTCCTGTTTCTATCAATTACGAATTATTTCAAAAATTAAACCCATGCTTTCACGCCCTGACTTAGAAAAAGTTATCCACGCATTCATCTTTTTCAGACTAGACTACTGTAACTCCCTCCTTTCCGGCATCAACCATAAATCACTCTCCCGCCTCCAACTAGTTCAGAACGCAGCAGCTAGGCTTCTCACTGGTTTTAACAGACGACATCACATCACCCCTGTTCTTGCTTCCCTTCATTGGCTCCCTGTCTGTTTTAGAATTGATTTTAAGATTTTACTGATCACTTTTAAAGCACGTCTGGGTCTGGCCCCTAGCTATATAACAGAAATGTTGACCCCATATGAGCCTATGCGCAGCCTTAGATCCTCGGGCAGGGGCCTTTTGGTTGTTCCAGAGTCGAGGCTGAAGTCTAAGGGCGACCAAGCTTTTTCCATCAGGGCCCCTCGGCTTTGGAACGACCTGCCCGAGGATATAAGGTTTGCAGAATCAGTAACTTCTTTTAAATCACTTCTTCAAACCCATTTTTATAGACTTTCTTTTATGTGATGTCATCGTTCTCCTCTTTTTTTCTTGTATTGTTTATTTATTAGTGTTTTAGTTGTATTGTACTTATTTTATTCCCTTTGCTGTTTTCTCCTGTACTCCTTGCTGCTACCTTGATGCTGCCATGTTGTATATGTCTGCCTCTGCTATATTGTGTGCTGTTGCTGTATTACCTGCTGCTGTCATATTGTTGATTGTACTGATTTTGCTTTGTTTGTCAAAGCGCTTTGTAAACTTTGTTTTTAAAAGGTGCTATATAAATAAAGTTATTATTATTATATTATTATTATGGCATTCTAGTGAGTATTTGGGGGAGCGGGATGGTGTATGTGGGATTGAGCCAAAATAAACTACAGTGTGTATGTTCATGGTAATGAAGGAACATGTCACCCAGTGCAGCAGTGTGACTCACTGATGTGTCTTTAGTAGTTTTTGGACAACAATGGAGCTCTATGGCACAGAGGAAGAACTTTGATACACCTACAGTACTTGTCTGTAGATACATTAATTGACTCATCTTTCAAAGTACTAAAAAGTATGGAAGTGTACATGGGAATACATGTAAGGAGACATACGGGTATAGTGGGATCGTTTAGATTGGAAAAATAACCCTAATAACATGAACTGTCTTGTTATAGTGCATTGGCGTATATGGTAGGGTATACTCAGGTACGAAGGTACAGTACATTATAGTTTATTGGCGAGTATACTGGTGCATTGGGAGGTGAATGGGGGTATATGAGGTATAACGCTGTAATCAGCTCACTGCAGGAGGGAAACCAGTGGAGCTTATTAGCTTCTGCAGACAGAGAGGGAGAGAGAATCAGGCTGACATTCGCTCTCTGTTTGAAACGCAAGACTGCTAATCCTGTGCAGCCAGGAGCTTTAGGCTTTCAATAACACACACACACACACACACACACACACACACACACACACACAATTTTATTTCTATTCTTGTGAGGACTCTCCACTGACAAAACACATTCTGTATCCCGTCACAATGGTAAATAACTTCTAACTTTAACCCTCAGCCCTTTGTAGAAATGAGGGACAGTCATAATGTCCTCCGTTTAAAGGAGATATAATTGATATTCAGTGGCAAACTGCAGGTTGACACAGTTCGGGAGAACCATTTAGCAGCTGAAGAGACAGATATTTCCCTCAGGAGTTGGTAGAGACCAAAAACAGAGCTAAAAGAGAGTGGATATCGTACTTAGATTTATCAGGTGGATATAAATACAACATCTAATGAATCACCATGTTGCTCAGTAACTGCTGAATGTGTTTTGCCTGATATGAGACAGAATTGTCAGCTCATTACACTCTAACCAATTTCTGCGGGGGAGGGAATTTGATTTCCCTAACTAATCATTAGAGACCAACGTATCTGCCTGAATCTAATGTCATTTGAAGTCCACACTGATGCGTAGCCTCGCCAACATACCTGTTTTGCCGCAGTTTTAAGAGTGGAGCTGAGCAAAATAAAATAAACTAGGATATCGGGTGATTTTGAGAAGATGTGGATTTAGAACAGCCTTGATCAGCAGCGTCACCATTGTTATTATTACTCCTCATTGGTTTCAGTGCACAGCTTGACAACAGCTTGACAACGGTGTGCCAGTGGGGCTGATTGGCTAACTGAGTCCTGCCACGGCTTAACCGAAAAAGCGCTATTTCACGTCACGATGCCAGATGAATCTGTCAACTCAAACTCAATGGAGTGGGCAGATTCCAAGATCTGGACTCAGACAAGGATGTGTTAACATGCAGCTAGTTAACCATATTAACCTATACTGTGTGTCAAATTATATATGCTGTGGTACAATTTGTTTCCATTTCCTTCAAGTTGCCCAAAAAAAAATCCCATCAGTGACTGCAGTCGTCATAAATATAGAAGTACAAGATCACACACACATCTGGTTGGAGTCGCTTTCTCTGTGCTCTGTGCTGGGATAAAAACAAAAAAAATGAGACCACACAAACAAACCAGCTGAAAGCCTATCCATCTCCAGGTATATCTGGATTCATGTGTGTCTGTTTCTGTGTGCAGCTCATGATGCTGTGTGTTAAATGTGTGGCTCGTAACGAACACAACAACAGCAAACAACAACAACAACAACAGCCTCCAGTTTGCTGTCGCCTGGTAGCCGTCTGAGCCAGGGATTTACAGCGGACACACAGAGCTCAGCTTCCTGTTTCAGGACTATCTGTTCTTCTGCTTCTTGTGACCCGTCGATATAAAACAGCAGTGATTTGGGGCCGCAGTTCCTTTTATTTATTTATATATACATTACATTATACATTTATTTTAATTTTTCACATTTTAGGTTTTTAGATTTCAGCTGGAAACCAACACGCGCTTAACAAGTGCTTAACAACTGTCTCAGAACTCATCTTTACTTCCCCTCTGGTACTAACTAGAAACAAATGACAGTTATGTCCAGGAAGCTTTCTATGAAATTACGGACTTCTAAATATAAACAGGAAGGTCTAAAATGCTATTTCAATGTCCTCTATACACTACCAATTAAAGCAATTTAACTCTGGTGGAGAAATACTGAGTTCTTTATTTATTTTGGCTTAAAAATGGCCAAATAGAAATTGGCTGGGCTTACAGACTGGCATCAGCCAGAAAAAAAATCATGTTTTTAACTGTAGAATGAAAAAAAAAACCCTCAAAGCTGTTAAAATTCCCCAAATTCAGAGTATATGATGTCATTAACTACGTTTACATACACACTAGTATTCCACTATTGTTCCTTTGATACAGGTCATGTAAACAGCATTTTCCATTTGGATATTCCAAATTAAGCCTTTTTCAAGATGAAGCATTTTACGATTAAGACAAAGGGTATGCTGGTATTATTCAGGTTACAGCAAATTCAGAGTGCGCATTGTCATGGATGTTTTGTACACAAACCAACTGACCAACGAACAGTAAGGCTGTGGAGTCGAGATGCATGCCCCAAAAAAAGCCCACATTTCTTAGACTGAAGGAGAAACACACCTACTTTTAAACATTATGACAGACTTGGACATCAATGTGTTTTACTGGGATATGTGCAAATACTACAACGCCAACCTTTTTACGAAGATGGTTGAAGCAGTGAAAGAGGAAAGCTGTACTCGCACGGTCGAACAATTCTTCTACCAGTGGAAAACTTTCCATATTTAAACATGATAAACAACATGTTAGGGCACGTTATTGGGCGTATGCATGGCTGCATGTAAACGGGAATATAGTGGAATATTCATTTTCTTTAGACATGTATCCGCTATCGGGAATATTGTCTTTTTCAGAACAAGGGCAATACTTTGGGCATGTTAACATAGTTGTTGCAACTGCAGCCTCTTTCCTCTTTCATGGGGGATTATCACTAACTTCTAAGAAGCGCTCACTTTTAGATTTACCTCCAAATTCAGTGGTTTAGATCATCCAGATGAACTGCTGCCTTGTTTACAACCTTGATCACCTGTCTGCTTGTGTGTTTTTGAATCAGTGAATTAAGGTTTAGACCCAAAAGCAAGACAGGAGGCTCATTCGAAATGAGCCAGGCCTGCGCTGATTTGATCGCCGGCGATCGTCGCACAATGCATGCCGGTTAGATTTGTGTCCAACTTCACCCTGACTTGCTCTGACGTCAAACAGTGCTAATCTCATGAGAGCTGTGCAGTTTTTAGAGCCAGGCACTGCACTCTCCACCAACTGCAAAACTCAAGGCATGATGGGAACGTCCTGGCTCTCATCTGATCGAACAGCTGATGGGTTTAGATGTTGACCAAACAATATGACGTTTCATATAATCTCTTAATTGTACATCATTGGACAGACTGAAGGCTGCTGGAAACCATCGGGAAACTGTCCGACTTGACCGTAGACTTTTGTCACGGACCCCTGCTGCAGCCGCCTGCTCTCGTCCACTTTCCATACGAGGTGCAGTTCATCTTGAACGAGCCATATCTCACAGGGAACGGGTGGAAATGGCTATGGGGGGAAGTGGGAACAGGTGAGTGGGTGGGTGGGGCATGCAGGTGACAGGTAATGATGGGAACAAGGTGTTACTGCAGGTCATAAAGGAGTTTGCAGTTTGCAGGTTAATAAAGAGGCTGGGAGAGAAAGATGGCAAGAATCAGGAGGATATTGTGACAGTTGTACATTGTTGTAGTGATGATGTCCTGTTCCCAGGTTTCAGCGTGGTTGTAAGATGTTATCACGACAGATATAAATAATGGTCAAAACTACAATACATTAAGCTGTGATAAATAATAAACCAGAGTTATCTTTAAACATGAGCTGATAAAAAAAAGTTACTGATTAAGAATTTAAATTGAAAAAAAAACAAAAAAACAAGCGATCGATAATGGATGATATTGAATCCAGTCACATTGTCTCCTCTCCCATGTTTCTCTGCTGCAGCTTTCTGGCTCTGCGTCTGGAAAGATGCAGGAGGGCAAAGTGCAGCAGCTCGCCGCCCATGCATGCAGCCGGGGGAGCGCTCGGCGGCAGCCATCTTTACGTTCTTATCTCCCTCCCATACGCCCCCCCGCAGGCCAGGCTCAGCCCTGCTGTAATTGACTTTCTCCCACTGAGCCCGGTGGAGGCTTCGGGCTGCAGAGCTGCACTGAAAAACCTATTACACACTGCTGCACACCTACACACTGCAGACCTATAGAGGGAGAGGGAGGGGAGGAGGGAGTGCGTCTCTGAATTCATCTAGAGAAGTCGACAGCGTGTGTCTGTTGGTTCAGATCCAAACAGGTAGGAATGACAGAAATCTGACTAACCAGCTTAGATCAGTGTGAGGATGACGGATTTGTGCGTGTGTGTGTGTGTAAAGGTGTGAATGTGATCAGACAAAACCAACCTGCAGAGGCTTGAAACTTGCTCAAGTTTCTGTAATCTATCACAGTAAACATCACGCTGCCTTTATTGTCAGAGTTATGTGAAGAGAGCTGACAGCCAGGGCCAAACTGAGGAGGAAGACAAGGTCACCTTCTTCTAGTGTGTCGTAAATTCTCATGGAAAAGTTTGTCATACGTGGCCGTGAACAAACAAAGGCCAGGTGAAAAAGC
Source organism: Epinephelus moara (assembly GCF_006386435.1). Classification (NCBI taxonomy): domain Eukaryota; kingdom Metazoa; phylum Chordata; class Actinopteri; order Perciformes; family Serranidae; genus Epinephelus; species Epinephelus moara. The sequence continues at coordinate 13,227,752 of NC_065517.1, forward strand.
ACTTAAGGGCGGTGGAATTACTCACTAAATTTAGTGTAATGTACATGATTTCCACAGAATAGATTTTATCAGTACAGGAACAGAGTCATGTTAAACTTTCCTCTCTGCTGTTTCTCTACTGTAATGGAAGTATATTGCAGTCATTTCCTCTTTGCTGATCTGATCAGCTTAAGTCAAATCAGTTTTATTTATATTGCCCAATGGCTTTACAGTCTTTACAGCATACGACACCCTGGGACTCACGCAGGAAGCAATATATGAAGACATTTTCCCCAATTTTTTTGCGGATCCACGACTTGCTCAATGGCGGCATGGTGGTTGCCTCACAGCAAGAGGGTTCCTGGTTCGAACCCAGGGTGGGGGAGCCCTTCTGTGCAGAGTTTGCATGTTCTCCACGTGTCAGCGTGAGTTTTCTCTGGGTACTCCAGCTTCCTCCCACAGTCCAAAGACATGCAGGTTAACTCTAAATTGCCTGTAGGTGTGAATGTGAGCGTGAATGGTTGTCTGTCTCTGTGTGTCAGCCCTGTGTTAGTTAATAGTACTCAATTAATTGAGTGAATGAAGGATTTGTTCAATATTTTCTTATTTATTAAGTTCTAAATTTGAGAAACATAAAAAACATCATTAAATTTAGAGTTATTCATGTTTTAGAGTAATTATAATGATTGGATTGTTACATTTCTGGGCTATAGAAATACAAGTAAAGAAATACTTGGACCATTGTTCCCAGTTATTATAATTCCAGTTACTGTGCGTCCCTCTGCTGTAACTGCATTTACAGCATCATTCTGTAACACCAGTCCTGACATTGTGTAAAATGTTTACTTTGTTTAAATTAATTAAACAGTACGTTGATTTAGTATCGCTGAATATCTTCGAACTCTCCAAGTCTTGGGCACGTCCCAGAGTCTTTGCATACCGTACCACACCTGCCCTTATATAGTGTTTAGGTGCTGTTACCTGTGCTAACAGGTTATTTATGATCAAGTGGGATTCATCATTCAGAGCACTTGTGTTAGAGCAGATTTGGATGGTTAACAATTGTGCATTTGGAGTTTACTTCTCTTATTTTTTCTTGTAACAGAAAATGAAGAGAATATATAGGAAGAATTTAAGACAATGTTGCTGCTTGAGGCTGCCTCTGTCCTTAGACCTTTAGTTCGGATGAGGATGGACAGACGTGTAATAGCCGTCATGTGAACAGAATACCCAACATAATAAAATTACAGCACAGACAGTCAGGATGACCAAAAGATAGATGGGTTAGATTGTAGAAAGATATGAAGAATGACTCCAGGATGATGTCAAGCAGCTTCCAGGTGTCTCCCTGAGCCACATGTCCGCCACTCCGTGTTGTCTTTTTTCCTTTACATCCTGTATATCTTGTTTTAATGTTTTTTATGTCTCGAACTGCCTTGTTGAAAGGTGCGATATAGATAAACCTGCCTTGCCTTTCACAGCAAAAGCACCAGTTGAACGCTGCACAGAGAAAGGCCATTATTTACAAGTGAAAGAGACAAGCCAAAGTTCAACTAAACTGAAACTTGACTTTCAGCATGAGGTTCTGGAAGTGATGAGAGGCATCAGTTATGACAGAGACACTTCTACTGTCAAGAAAAATGATGGAGACGTACACTTTTTTGGCACCTCTGGATTCTTGGCTTATATGTAGCTTTCTGTAGCTCAAAGCAAGTGACAATGAGGGGAGACAAGTCAAGCTAAGGTGCCAATAAATGTGTTTCTTATTAGAAATAAACAAACATAAAATACAATGTCAAACCAAACCAGAGCCCAGGAGAGAGACAGAGACAAATGAGAGGAGGGCTGGCGTTTATGAGCTCGGTGGAGGCCCAAACAGGTGTCACCACATTAGGCTAATGACTTCCTGACTGCAAGAGATGATGAGGTTAAACTGAGCAGACACTGTGCCTTTTATATTCATCTTGTATGTTGTGTTAACTCGCAGTACATGCGTTGGCCTGCCTCAATCTAATTATACTACTGCAAAAATTACTAGCATTAAAATGTGTTGCACTGAAATATACCACAACCAAAAACACACAGACATTTAAACTGGTAAAGGGACAGTTCACCTCCATATCAAAAATACATTTGTAAAACTCAACATCAGTGTCCCTTTGCAGAAATCATGACTAGGTTACTCAAGATAATCCACAAACCTTGTTGTGAGCAGTTTCATGTAGGAACTATTTTCTTTCTACCGAACTACACATGCCAATCATATCACCACACAGAAGGAGGCGTGCATCTACTCATGGACAGCTTGTTCTCATTTCCAGGGTGTCAAATACAGATGCTTCGTCACACTCCTCAGTATGTGATATTCATGCTAAAGGCACCCTTTTGCATCTTTATGGGATGCATAGGCCTGTCGGCTAACTCCCATGTAAACCCATCCATGGCCATACTTGATGCTGAGAGCAGCTGACATTGTATAAAGAGTGAGAAAGTCTGTGTAGGGCAAGAGGAAGCTGAGATGGATGGGTCAAAGAAAACTGGACTTTCATCGAGAGATCACAGATTACAACCTGTGTGAAACCAAAAGTCAGCGTTGGTTTAACGTAGCATTATACGGGGTGCCACGGTGGTGTAGTGGTTAGCACTGTTGCCTTACAGCAAGACGGTTCGTGGTTCACCCTTAGGAGGGAGCCCTTCTGTGTGGAGTTTGCATGTTCTCACCTTGTCAGGGTACTCCGGCTTCCTCCCACAGTCCAAAGAAATGCAGGTTGGGGCTATAATTGGGGACTCTAAATTGCTTGAAGTGTGAATGTGAGTGTGAATGATTGCCTGTCTCTATGTGTCAGCCCTGCATTAGCCTGGTGACCTATCCAGGGTGTACCCTGCCTCCTGCCCAATGTAAGCTGGGATATGCTCCAGCTCCCCCTCGCGACCCTCAAGAGGATAAGCGGTTACAAAAATGGATAGATGGATATACAGTTTGTATATTGTATTGCGTCTGTATTTGACAACCTGGGAATGAGAACAAGTTGCCATGGACCAGAGGGTCATGCTCAGACGGCACAAGATGTTAACATTAATGGCATTCTCCTCAGCTGAGCTGCCATGTTAGTTAGCTCAGTGGTGCTGGGTGAGCTAGCAGTAGATGGGCGCTTCCTTCTGGTGATATGGTTGGCAGGTGTAGTTCAGTAGAAAGAAAAAAAGTTCCTATATGAACCTGCTCACAACAAGGTCTGTGGATTATCTTGAGTAACTGGGTCATGATTTCTGGAAAGAGACATTACTGTTGAGTTTCTCAAACGTATGTTTTGGCACTTTGAGCGCAACAAGCTGAGTGCCATTATATTGGAAAGAAGGCAGACATCTCTACGGCCGATATCTCCAACATGCGGCAACTCACACCAAAGTAGTGTTTCACCATTGTTTTTCCTTGTTAAAGGCGACAGAGGGATGTCGTATGCTGTTGTGATATTGGGCTTTATAAGTAAAATTGAATTGAATAGTGTTGATTGATAAATAGCACTACAGGTAAGACGAAAAGCATGTATTTTTGATTTTGGGTTGAACTGTCACTTCAATAATAAGTAAATGTTTAATTATTCAATTCCTTGAATGAAATAAAGTAAATGAACCTAACAGTTTTAAAATAGATGTTATATATCATATTTATCATATTATAGTTATATCTGGTGAAGGTGGAGCACTATTAACTTTATACACTGCTAGATAGTTTAATCTATAGAACAGTATCATATTTTAAAAACTGATCATATGTTTTATTTTTAAATCTGTAAAGTAACATAACTTCATGTAAAGATAAGAATATTTCTCTTTGAAATGGTGTAGAGTAAAATTAAACAGTTGCATAAAATTGAAATACTAACGTAAATGTTCTTTGTTACGCATTTACTCTCCACCACTGCAGATTGGTTGGGGTGACATGAAACCAGTGTCTACGACTAACCTCGACCCCTGGCTGTGCCTTGCAGGCCTCAGGTTTACCATGAGAACCTCACATGGCATTTTTACTTTTAAACATTTTTTGGTGTCTTCAGTGGAGACCAGAGCAAATGCAAAACATGAGTGCTTTGTTCCTAGTAGAGGAATTTCTTCAATGCACAATTTAGAGATGCTCAAAAAGAGCTAGAGGATGTAAATGAAGACTGGTCTAAAAATACATACACAGTATACTGCCTTGGCAACTGGTATGTGAGAGGTTCACATTCACCAGCCTACTGTTTTGTACTGAGAGGAAACGACAGAATAACACGTCAGTTCCAAATTTCTGGAAAATTCTCAGCGAAGGCAAATATTTAAACCTTTTTTTTCCTACACTGCCTCTCAACTGTGCACAAATAGTTTATTTGTCTTTTATATTTTTTTCCAGCTCAGCTTTCTGTTGTGTGTGTGTAGCAATAAGTGTGTGCATAGTTATTCATTAATGTCATTTTTGCAGTTACCACTAGAGGTCGCCAAAGTCAGAAATGGTCAAACTTTACACAAAGGGGTTTTGACACTGAGAGACTGGGAGAGATCTCTGGTAAAATTACACCATAAGGTGGGGAATTATACTTCCTTTTATACCTTCTACTTTTATATTTAATATTAAGTCAAATCAGCAGCTTCGACCGATGCTGGTTGGTCACACTGACTGAGCTGAAAATGGATTCATGAGATTTAAGACTTAAATCTTGAAGCGAAAACTGAACTCTCCAAAAGAAGCAAAGATAGCGATAGAGAGACACCGGCAGAAAGAGACTGAGAGATAGAGAGACCTGTGCTTCTTTTCTCAGTCTCAATGTTTTATTGAAGGGAGAGTCTAACTAGGTCAGCCTGTTCAAACCAAGCTCGCTCTACCTCTCCCTCTCTGTCTCCGTGTCCTCAGTTCACTCCGGTCTGCTGTCAGAGAGACGGAGAGGAGGAAGAAGAGACTGCAGAGAGGTGTGGAAGAAGAGGAAGACCGATGAAGGGAAGGATAAGACAGTCAGAGGGATGTGGGGAGAAGGATGAGGGCAGGAGGAAGTAATCAGTGGAAGAGGGGAGGGTCAAGGAAAGGTGGAGGAAAAGACTGGAGAATAAAAGTAAGGAAGCAGGCAAAAATGGAAAGAATGGAGGGTACAAATCTCAGGAAGAGAGGTAAAACAGAAATGGAAGGAAGAAATATTGAGGGAAATGATAAATGACAGGATTAGGGAGGGAAATGATCAAAGATAGCAGGGAAGTGGTGGGGATGATGGACAAATGTACAGAGGGAGAGAAAATCATATTAAGAAAGGAAGCAAAAATGTGTCAATTAAAAAGTCTCAAACCATCAAGTGTGAGAAGACTCAATCTGTTGATGAACTCTGATCTGCCATCATGTTGACCAACTCTACACCCTAGTGCTAGCCAAACATAAATGCACAAACTGATACTTCTGTACGGTACTAGTACACTATGTACTGCTTCCAGTAAATAGTCCTAGCCTTGCATTAAGTCCGACACTGACTAAATCTGTCACCTTCTCTTGCCTACACCTTTCCACAGGTTTCAGAGTGCTAGGGTGATCAACACTGCAAGCCAAAAATGGCAAAAATTGCAAAAGTAACACCAGTCTTAAGATGGCAGCTACTTTTGAACATACATTTGTAAGGTCAAAAGGTAGATGAGCGTGTAACTTATCCAAATTTAATGCAGGAAACTAGACTTTGGTATGGTAACCATCATATTTCTCTTATCTTTACAAGGGTTTTAGATCCCTAACCTTAACCATACTGTAGCTGCCATGCACAACTTTGTTTAATTTTGTTGATCTCTCTCAATACTCAGCTGTGTGTAAGTATTTTAACTGTTTTTGCCAATTTAAATTTGGAACAAATAGTTATGAACTTGGGTAGGTTCAGGGAGAGATCAAGGTTTGGGTCAAAATGACCTCTCCATTGAGGTCAGGGAATGACTGTGGCTGTGTGTCAAGGAAACCAACATCAACTGTCAGTATGAAATCGGAAACAGAAAGCATTCATCTTCCTCTTACGTCTGACGTTTCACTGAACAATCCATCCACTCTGACCTTGCATCTCAATGTCACCTGACTTCCTCCTTTGATTCTTACAGACGAGAGTCATAGCCTAATTCCTGCTGAAGGGGTTTCATCATTTGACCATTAAAAAATTAGTTTTGGGGGCATACTCTCTGAAATGCTAGCAGATTTTTTAGGAGTTCAGTCTCTGCTGAGCATTGGGAGAGATCCTTCCACTCTGAGTGTATGCAGGCTGTGCTGCATGCTGCTCTGTTACACAGAGCCTGAAGTCTAAACGCAATGTGACCACCTTACAGTTGATACTGTAGAGAGTGATTTTAAAATCGTTGGCACAGGATGCCAAGGAAAAAACCCCAAAAGGTATTACTTAATCTAGGATTTGATCAACGGACCTTGGTGCAGACACTGTGCAGCACTTTCCCAGTGATCAAACAGTCCATTGGAGGGGGTCTTCTTCATGAAGGAGAGAGCAAAAAAGGACAAAGCAGGAGTTGTGGAGGGAAGTTATTTTAATTAATGGCATATCAATAATCTATTAAACTTCTGAAAAAGAAAATGTAGTAATACTAATACTGGGATGTGTGTAATAATAATAATAAAGTTACAATTTAAATTAGGGTCTGACTGCTTTGTTACACAGAGCTGAACAAAGGAAATTACACACTGATGCATTTCAACGCCTATAGAGACTTTTGTGTGTGTTCGCGTGTGTGTGTATGTTCATATGTGTGTGTGTGTGTGTGAGAGCAAGGGAGAGAGAGAAAGAGGAAGATCTGGTCTGCGGGGTGGAAAATCAAAACAACACCCAGAGACTGACTGCAGGGCCGCACACACACACACACACACACACACACACACACACACACACACACACACACAGTCTACACGCTTGGAATTAATTCAGAAAGAGAGAGGGGGAGAGAGATGAGTGGTAGAGAGAGGCAGGCAATGCATTGCTATCCTTGGAGAGCCTGCATGCGCGCGCCCGCCGCTGGCTCTCCATCATCGGCGCGTCGCCGGCTCTTGCGTGCGCGTCCGTGAGAAATAAAGAAAGAGGAGGAAAAGGGAAGAGGAGGAAGGAAAGAGAGGTAAACCCGCCGTCTTCATCCTCTCCTACTGCTGCAGTGTCTGATTCTCCCTCCACCATCTTCATCACCGCCACCACCATCATCCTCTTCTCCCTCCTGTCTGTCTGTCTGGGTCTCCCCCCTCCTCCTCCTCCTCCTCCTCCTCCTCCATCCAGTGAAGGCACGGCCAGATATCACGGCGACAAAAGAGAGAGTGTGTGTGTTAGAGAGAGAGAGTGAAGGAGGCTGCAGACTTTCCGACCAGAGAGGAAGAGGAGAGGGAGGAAGAAGAGACAGAGATAGAGGAGTCTCCATCTTCGCCATACCAGTATGTTTTCCCTTTTCTTTCTTCCTGTAATAATGCCCATAATAAATACTAACTAACCTGTGCCTCTGATGCTCTGTATATGCGCCTTTTAATGCGCCTTGACAGCGCCGGTCACCTCTACCATATCCCTGTAATATTCATACAGCGTGTCAGTCATGCTTCTGTTGGCTCAGTTTTGTTGACAGTCTTTTACAATATTCCTGAGCTCTGACCGTGTGTCTGTACGCGCCGTTACAGGGACATTGTCTGCTTTATGATACTCCTATAGCCTAATACTACACAGTGTGGCAGCTCTGTTGTCTCAAGGCTGGCGACTTATTATATTCCTAATATTTATACCCCATTGTGTCATGATGCATGGTGCTGAAGTTCTTTGTTGCGAGTCTTGTCTTTAGTTTAATAATACACACACGACATTCCTACAGTGAGCTGTGTTGCTCAGTCTGTTGTGACCTTATGGCACCTTTTGATTATGTTTATGCTCATGTTTCATTATCAAAGCCATGTATAATTTCTGTGTTATTACTCTGAGGCGCCCAGTGCTCCATAATACCTTATAATATCTTTGTAATATGTCCGTAATGTTCCTATAGGGTGCTGTGAAGCCGGTATTGTTCTGTATAGAGAGTGTAGGCTATAGGACCTTAATAGGATATGATAATCCAGGCTGGGACCACTGTGTATAATATGTTATATTCCTACAGGGTGTCAGTGTTCCTATAATATCGCCATAATGCTTCCACAGTGTGTCTGTGTTACTAATTAGTGAGGCTGCAGTGACCTTATGGCACCTTTTTATTAAATGTATCTCCTCTGTTTGCACTAGAAAATTTCTAATGTACATGTAGCATCCACATTAGTTTAATAATAATAATATCCTTAAAGGATTTATTTAATTTACTGGAATCTGAGACCATTGTGTGGTAAAATGAAGGGAAGTAACAGAAGTGAATGAACAATAGTGAGGTAACTCTGCTTCACGTCAGAGAAATATGACTTTTAAAGTTTATTGCCTCCAAGGAATGGAAAGTAATATGCATAAAATATAATAAAATACATTAAACACATAATAGACAAATGCAAAAATAAATGCAGTATTGCATAAAACAATTTACCTTGAATACATCCAGCTGTCATCATCAGTAGCACAGTAAAGTTATGCTATGTGTCCCGGAGTGACTTTCACTACAGGGTCCTATGGATTATAATATATTCTTTATAGTAGGTGAACAGTGACCTGAATATATCCATGTGAAATATTCCTGCTATTCATGATGATCAGAGCGTCAAACTTTAGTTGCTTAATTTAAAAAGTTTGATATCTGCAGTGGTAAACTCACTGTTTTTGTCTCAGCGCTGTTACATGTTGTCCATAGGAGCAGATTTGGGGTTCTGGAGGTTCCAGGTTCAATACTAACGACTGGTGACTTCACTTTGTGAGGACTTGATCCCCAAAAGCTGTTGCTTGTTTATCCAGAATCAGAGAGTCAGACGATTGAAACTTTGCTGTGAGGTTTTTTTTTCAACTGTCTGACTTGCGTCTCTATATAGGGAGTAATGGAGAAAAATAAAGGGATGGCATGCCCTTTGTATGAAAATATGCTTTAATTCACACACTACATTGTGACTGTTTTATTGTTTAGTTGCACTTGTTTTTTTTCTGAAAACAGGTGAGACATGATTTCCAGAGTTAAAGGTATACTATGGAATTTTCATTTGTTAATATTATCGCGAGCGAAAGTGATACTCGGCTTGATGTTTCGCCTTGCTGTATTTGCGTTCTTTTGGCGCGGTGTCCGTGATTTTTGTAGCTTCCTCTTGGATGCATGCTGCTTATGGTTTGGCACCTGGTTGCTACATTTATATAAAGTCCTGACTTTTAATGTAGACATGCGGGCTGTGCACAAGAATGTCCTCAACATGGCAAAATAAGAAGAACATAAGAAAATACAGGCAGGGGGCTCTGCAGAGAAATAAACCGCCACACACTTCTAGTAGGTCATATGTGATAATTAAGAGAGATTACTTCTGTATGAGTCTATACATTGTTTTAGGCAAATCCTACATGTAGCTTTCTGAATTATTTCTAATATGAAATTTTCACTGCAAAGAGTAGCCATGTACAGCCCGGTCTCACTGTCATGGCATCAAAAAACGCTGCTTAATCAGTGGCCCTAGGCGTCAAATACAGAAGCACAATGCACCCTTTAGTGTCTATATAAGATGCACCGGGCTTTCAAACTCAATGTAAACCTCTCCACATCATTATGACATGTTCAGAGCAATGTGATGTGGTATAAAGATCGAGAAAGTTGGGGTGTCGGTGGCTTAGTGGATAAAGCAGGCGCCCCATGTACAAGGCTGTTGCCGCAGGGGCCCGGGTTCAACTCCAGCCTGTGGCCAATTCCCACATGTCACTCCCCCTCTCTCTCCCCCCTTCACACTTGTCTGTCCTGTCAATTAAAGGCTAAAAAAAAAAGATCGAGAAAGTCCACTTAGTGAGGAGGTTGGGAGGGAAGGTGGATGGGTTCAACACGCACAGGACTTTGACCCAGGAGACAGATGTTTGTGCCTCTTGTGTAACTAAAAGTTAAAGTAGAGTTATTTTGTCATGTCAGACATTAGTCACTTGCTAGTCACATGAGTCGACTGATGTGACTGACATCAACCGTGGTCTTTTCCTTACTAAGTAGTTTTCTTGCCTTAACTTACCCTACAACAACACAACACAAAGGGCATTATAAAGATGCTGGGGCTTCTGGCCAAGCGCCAGAATATGTTGATCGGGGATGAGATTATGTTTCCATACCATGGAGCAGGTACGACAAAGTACATTTACATTCTATTTATTCATTTGGGAAATATTTTTGGTCAAATGAGGTACAATCCGAAGAGTAGCAGATCAGGGTGAATAAGTACCACAACACCGAAATAATATATATACATTTTACAACAGTGACTTTCTGCATTACTTTATCAAACAAAACAAAAAGTAAAGAGTTGAACTTTTCCGCTAAAGCCACATTAATTACAATCAATACTGTGTCGTTCTGTCTTCTCAGTTTGTTTCACTGCCCCCAGGTGGCCAAAGATATCAGTTAATATTGTTTTAACACAAAGACAACTGCAAATCCAATTTATGCAAAGACATTTTGTCAGTTGGCTTGTTAGTTATCGGCCCAGATGCCAGAATAAGATGTTTACATTGTACATTTCTGAAAACCAGAGATACGTTGCATTTGTGCATTTCGTACGTGTCATATCAACATTTCTAAAGTGGCATAGTTTGGATTGCAAGTATGTGAGCTGAGTTTCACATATCAGGAGGAAGAGGGGATGGTGGAAGGCTTGAGACTCCTCGGGTGACTCGACTGCCAAGTAGCAGACAGCAGCAGACTGTTCGAGACCAACAAAAGCGGAGATTTTTAATGAGAGTTAGTAGAGACCAAATTGGGTATTTCCAGCCAAGACATGTTTTCTGAATTGTGGCCAAGTGGTTTTTGTACCTTAACCTAAGAACGTCACAGTGTCACGTCATGAAACTGAAAATTGAAATGTAAAGAGTTTCAACATATCGGCTACATGTGAACGTACAAATGTAACATATTTGTGGTTTGCAGAAACGTAAGATACCAACATTTGTTTTGGTGATTGGATTGTAGTTTTCTTTCTAGTTGGTCAGTGAGGTAATTAGTCCGTTATTTGGTTATTTAGTACTTCAGTCAGTTAGACTTTTTGTGTCCAGGAAACACTTTTTTATCAGCAGTCACCATCATCTTCATCATTCTGGGGTCACATGAATATTGGCTAAGTGACCTTTGATCTGCTCTTTGTTGATTGGAGCAAATGACTGTCTTCTCTAGTGATATGGAGGACAGGTGAAAATGGGACAACACACTAATCTGGTTCAGTTACAGCTGACTTGTGGCTCCAGCAGAAGAGATGACTGTTTTGCTGTGTAAACACTGAGATCAGGTGAACTCAGCCGAAAAGTAATGAAAGAAAAAAAACCCTCCTTTATTTCCTGTCTGCTCTCTGCAGAGACAGAGAGTCAGAGACAGACCGGAGCTGGTGATCATTCATAACTGCAGAACAAAATAAACCTTCCCTTCTCTCTGCAGCCTCACACCACCTGTGTGTGACATAGGATATTAAACACAGCTTCAGCTTACAGTCCACCGGTCATACCAGACTGCTGGCTCACAGATAAAACTCTCCATTCACACCTGTGGGTCTATTCACATCACAGCTCAGTCACAGACCAGTGCCAGCTATCTGTGATGAGCTTAACTATAGTGTTTCAAGTCAGTGAATGCAACCTGAGTGTCACTGACATTTTTTGTACGTTGTAACTGTCATTCACATCAGATATAGCTTTTAATCACCACCTTAATTGCAAAGATCTGTGACTGCAGCAACAATGCTGATCGCAGCTTTAAAACAAACCAAACCAGGGAGCCGTTTCACCAAATTTGCAATATGCAAGCTGGGATTTGAACATAAGATCATTTCCTCTCGCTTAATTTGGCACGCTTCACGAATTACAACCAAAGCTCATACTTGTTGGATGAGCACGGAAGAGCTTTGTGAAACATGATGCTGCCACCATTTGCAATCTGTATGTTACCAGTTGATTTTTTTTGTGTGTGTGTGTGTGTGTGTGTGGTTACGACAACAAATGCGCAGCTCTCCAACCTTGACCGCTCCTTTAAAGCTGCCTGTGAATGTGACTCTCAACCACGTAAAGAGCAGATATTCTAGCTCCATGAGTCTTACAAATAGCCACTAATTAGCAACCTCTCTGGTGTGAGAATCTTCCAAGCATGAATCGTGTCCCTTGACCCGTCGCACCAAAGAATAAAATGGTTCCAGTATTCTACGGGGTCATCAGGTGGGCACTCCTTTCACTAACTGTTAGAAAGGAGAACAAATCACACATTAAATTTCTCTCTCTTTTAACCTGTAGCCTTTACATTAATGTGAGGACGCTGTATGCTTTTATTAATCATGTACGCTTTGTTAACTCACACTACACTTTTAAATCGGTCTTTCTGCATGGCTAGAACTCTCCTCCTTACACTGTACTGATCGACCACAATGAGGAGCTCACTCTGAATGTAAGCAGGAAACCCCTGGTTGGTTCTTCCTCTTTAAAATTCCAATAAAATTAATTTAAATAAGACAACCACATCCTCAGTGTGGACACAAGAAAGAGAGAAAGGTAGCGCTACTTTGTGCAATTCTTCTTCAAGCAGAAAGTCAGCCGTAGATGTCTGGAAGATGCAGACTGTCTGTTCTGCAGCAAAGTTCAGTTTTATATCACAGCACAGCCCAGTCGCCAGAAAAAAATGTTGGCATTGTATGTTTCTGCAAACCATGGATACATTACATTGATATGTTTCATACGTATCTTATCAAAATATCAAAGTGACGTAGTTCAGATCTTGTATAAGACCTAGGTGAGACATCTGCCAAGCAGCAGACTACTATTCAAGACCAACATGAGCATTTTTTAACGACAGGTTGTGACATTTCCAGCTGTTTATGGCAACAAAACTGGGTATTTTAAGCCAGAACATGATGTTTTCCTCACTATAACCAACTGTTTTTTGTGCCTAAACCCAACCAAGCGTTAATCATTGTTTAGCATTGTCACGGCAGAACATAAATCAAGCCCATTCACGATCTTTTGGGAAATCAGACTGTTGGACTGTTCAAACCGAAAGACACCTGACTAAAATTTCTTTGTTTTAAGTATTATTTTTATTGATGATAATGTATTTCAACATGAACATACAAACCCCAGCAAACACAACACATACACACACAAGTGAAAGAGGGATCTTGACACCTAAATTCAACATAGTTAAGAGTTAATAACACAAAAGCACATAGCAATACATATCATCCATGTATGATTATCATACACAGCCCATCACGGACTAGAGTACGCAGCTAAAGGATAAAGGGAAAGCATGCAGTTAATATGTATATCCAGATGCGTTCATTGAGTCCAGAAATTGCAAAAGAGAACCCCCAAGATTCTCCCCATTTCTATTCACATTTTGGATGATTAAATCGCAGTTTTTACATGTGAATAACCGAAACACAGCAAGTTTCTGAGGCATGTTGGATTTGATGTCTTTCAGTCTTTTAAAATGAGTTTTTTGGCTAGCACCATGCCCATCGAAAGAGCTGTATGATAGAAGTGTTGAAGAATAGCTGACTAAAATTTCTGATTTGCCAGATATCCATCAGATCAGATCGTTGATAGTTCACTGTGACCTCAAACTGCAGGTCACATGACAGCTGATCTGGCAGAAATTCATCCAAACTCTGAAATGAACCCTGGGCGACCAATTCAAGGCTAAAATCTGCGGGTGTGTGCACAGCATTAGGGAAATGTTACTATAACCAACCAGGCAAGAAAAGTAACTTTGGTGCTTTCGAAGCGGTGACATGATAGTCATATTCATTTATGTAGCGAGGCTCGTGTCTGACTCCTCCATGATGGAGGTTCAGCTGGTTACAGTCGAGATGGTAATAAAACTGTCACGTTAAACCACTGAGACCTCATTTGAACTACCTGTCCGTCTGTCCATCTGTCTGTCTGAGGTTTATTAAATCTGAGCTGCTGCCAAGACACCCATCAATCTGATTAACTCATTCTGATCAATGGAGGTCAGCAGCACACATACACACACACACACACACACACACACACACACACACGCACACGCAGCAGAGAAGCATCATCCACTTTCTATTCTGGAGCTCTGAATGACTCATAGTGTAAAAACCACACATATACACACACACACACACACACACACACACACAGGCACTAGTTGATGACACACACACATTTTTAATGATTAATCGTGGGTAGATCCTGTTCTTGATGATGTGCGTGTGTGTAAAACCCTGCATGTGAATGGCACCTGGTTTAGAGCTGTGATTAATGAAAAACTTTCTTAATTTGCTCCATCTGCTGTGACCTCTGACCTCCCCATCCTCAGTTACACTGTAACACATCTGATGTCTGAGCTGAAGGTTGTTTTTTTTAACTGCTGATTTGACTGAGAGTTGTCTGGATACAGAAAGAAAACACTGAGTCAAATATCTTGGTTTGTTTCAGGTTTTTAGTCATAAAAAAGTGAGAAATTACCCACTGAATCACCTCTGATGCGTCTGGATGTTTTCTCTTCACACTCACACTAATCCTTCAGGAGTAACGATTGTGGATCTCTGTTGCCACTGACGACCTGCCTCGTCTGCTTGTTACAGATCATTAAAGCTTCACTCACTGACCACATCCACTCCTTGACCTGTCAATCACAGAGCCCCCCCTGCTCTACTCTGACTGGTCGACAGAGGTGACTGATAGCAGAGGAAGGGACCATGTGCAAATTGGTGGCTCAGTACACTAATTAGTAGCATTAATATCAATATTAAATCACCTTAATTTTAAAGGAATGTATAATTTAAATTTAAGTTTTCTTCGCCGCAGGGTAGTGTGCTGGCTTACAGGGGCTTTATGCAAAATTCAGAGCGTATGATTTGTCTGGACACGGCTCTCAGCATGGAGGTTGCTGAGCTGGCAGCTAGCAGCTAACAATGATAACTCCATAAACAGAGCTAAACAATGGCGACAGTGCTGACAGAGCTAACGGTGTTAACTGGGGGACCACAGGGTGGGCGCTACGCTTCTGTGATGATGCCACACTGACATCAGTGGTTACTGCCATATGCGCACAATGCAGAGCAACTGCGATTCAGTGGGAAACACACGTACTAACATGCACACGCAGCCGGATCAGTTTGCTACAACAGCCCACAGGAGCGTGACTTCAGTCTCTGCTCAGGACGCCATTACTCCACTATATCTTTACATTGCAAATAGTGGTTTGCTGCTAAATTAATGCTCTGAATGCCACATACAGAACCTTTAATTAAGGGGGGGAGGTGAAACAAACCGCTAACAATCTAGCCAGCTGAGACAATGCACTAGTCAGCAGTGGAAGAAATTAACTACGAGCATTTACTCAAGTGCTGTACTTAAGTATAGTTTTGACGCACTTTACGAGTATTTCCATTTTACTTTATACTTCCATTCCGCTATCTTTCAGAGGGAAATATACATTTTACTCCACTACATTTATTTGTTAACTTTAATTGCCAGTTACTTTGCAGATTCAGATTATTAACACAAGATATAAATCAACTAATTATGGGCGGATCATGACATAAAGGGCCCCGGGCTACAGATATGTAAAAGGCCAACCACCTCTCCTACATATGGGCAAGATACACAGACTTTGTGGTAGTTTTGCCTATTTTTTGTAGTTGTCATGCATCTTTTTGCAGTTTTATGTCTCTCTGTAGTTTATGTTGTTTGTCTTTCTAGTTTCTATGCATTTTTTCTGGTCTTTTTGAGTCTCCTCCTGGCTGGTATATGTTAATTTCAGTGACATTTTGCGGATGAAGGCCCCATTACCGAATGGTGGGGTCCATTCAATAATCCATCCATGCAACTAGTAAATTATGATGTATAATTATAGATCATACTCAGCATGATATAAAGAAATAAAAATGAGCAAAACCTTATAATCCAGCAATATAAAATGCTGTATATTATTCTGAAACCTTTCTGCATAATGACTACTTCTACTTTTAGTATGTTAAGTGTATTTTTATGCCATTACTTCAGTACTTTTACTTAAGTAACATTTTGAATTTAGCAGAAATTCAGTGCCTTCTTTTGCATGATTTCATTCCTTAACTGCCAGGTGTATGAATAAATAAATTTCAACATATAGTTCTCCACATTCCTCCGAACACAATCCTCTATGTTCAGTCTTTTATTTTGTGTTGTGACCAGATTATCAAAGAAATCAAACTCACATTATTAAAGAAAAAACAAGTTATTGAGAAGTATGTAATGACTTTTAACTCACAATAATCAGGTTATAGTTGCAAAGCATTCAAAGACACTGACTTATATGAAAGTCACAGTCTCCACTGTAAGATAAGTGGGATCATAATAAACTGATTTGATGACAGAAATTACCTAACGTTACTCTTACTTACTCTTTTAACGTTATGAGACTTTTTCAGTTATCTGACAAACAGAAACAGCTTATTTCAGTCATCAGGAAAAGCCAAATTCCATGTAAAATAAACTCAGCCTGCAATTGTTAAATACTGCGACTATGTGCAGATACTCACAGTAGATGAGTTCCTGTTATGAGGTGAATATCCTCTGACAGAAGATGCTCTGAGGGCTGAAGAGGACTTTATCTCTTCTGAAGTGCTGACATGACACTACAGACCTGGTCATCGAGCTGTGGGGGGGAGAGCAGGCCGATGGTGCGTTTGTGTCCAGGCCCCTTTCACATTCTCACATTTACAGGGCTTAGAAGGTGAACATGAAGTGTACCAGGGTTCATTATGGCCAGTGAGCCCTGCAGGGACTTTTTTTAAGTTCATGTGTGGAGTGGGCACATGTGTCCATCTATTCATGGAAAGTGGGAATTCTCAAAAAGACACGA
Organism: Epinephelus moara; assembly: GCF_006386435.1. NCBI lineage: Eukaryota > Metazoa > Chordata > Actinopteri > Perciformes > Serranidae > Epinephelus > Epinephelus moara. The sequence goes on from NC_065517.1 coordinate 13,244,696, forward strand.
AAAATAACAGGAAAAAAAGAAAGAAGAGTTATTTTGGATGATGAAGACAGATGGGAGATGAAAACAAGAAAAAAATGAAATTGTTTTACATTTTCGGAAAAAACCCCCAAAAAAAAACAAAACGCAAAAACCTTAATATTTTCGTTTTCTTTTTTTTTTTTAGACAGAATATAAGTACATGCTTACAAACACAACAATGACTCTATGGAGCTGGTTATAAAACAAGTGCAGGAATGTAATCTGCTATGCTAATGCAGAATTCCCATATGCTTCCATTGTTGTTTAGCATGCGGGTGTTCAGATGTCTCAATTCAGTATCTGTAGATCACAGTCAGCTGCTGCTGTTCGGGCTCTCTCGCTGTGATTGGTCAGAGGTTAATTGACGCGGCTAATCACCCGATCAGGCCAGTCTCCATGGAAACCATGAGTGGGGCTGATGTACAGGAGGGAGTCGGGGGGGCCTTCACACCAGGCTTAGCTGCGGCTGCTGCTTTTGTGTGTGTGTGTGTGTGTGTGTGTGTGTGTTTACACCACCAACTGTACAAACTGTACCGCAGAACAGTTTGAAATGCATCAGAATGCAGCAGAATTCATCAGCAGGGAATTACGAATGTCTGTGCCAAATTTGGTGCCAAAATCTCAGGCAGGTGTTGAGATATTTTTCTGGATGAGTGAGATTTTTTTGACCTGCAGGTGGAGCTTAGAAAAAAGTCAGAGGATCACTAAAGACCTTAGGATTTATCCTCTGGGAAACCTCAATTTCTGCACAGAATTTCATGGTATTCCATCTGGTAATTGGGTAGATATTTGAGATTGTACCAAAGTAGTCGACCAATCATCGCCCTCCCTGGAGCCCTGACACGACCGTGGCTAAAAATGTAGGCACTTTGACGCACTTTTGATGTACAGACAGACGGAAGAACAGACAGACCTGAAGCAGCGCTGCGCCTCTCTCTCTGTTCAGTTGTGTTGTTTGGTTTGTGCACTGCAGCGTCACATCACACACCAGGTGTTTCTGTTTGTTGGGTTTGATAAAAGTGCTCTGCTGTAATAAAACACTGAGCTGCTGTCGGGCTCCGCCGCAAACACACACCTCACCTGGCTGCTGTGTGTGTGTGTGTGTGTGTGTGTATGTGTGTGCTTTGTTTGGGCTCACAAACATTTGCCTGTGAGTGTTTGTGTCGCAGACTCTGCAGGCCTGAAACTGGAACAATTTTAGAGAGTTGTGACATGTGACTAACAAGCATTTTTAAGTACAGAATTGAGTCCTCAGGTGGTTGGGTCATTTTTTTAATCTGATCTGATCATGATAATTGGCTGGGGATGACTCTATAGACTAACCTGTGTTGTAGGAGGAAGTAAACAAGCTGCATCTCACTTGTAAAACTGTGCAATAACACTTCATTGTTTCAGTTTTAAGGCATCTTGTGTACAGCTTTTGTCGAGAAATGTGTCTAAGAGATCCTGTAGACTGTCCTACTTATCGATGTATTGTCATATAAAACTTTCCAACATTATGTGGCTCACTTTTAATAGATGGCCGGATGTTTTTTGCCTCCTGCAAATCTCACAAAAATGGCTCAGTTCTCAAATCTCTGCACCACGAAGTCATTTTCATTTTGAATCCATCCCAAAATTGTCTGAGCTGCTCATTCCAAAAACCACATGCTCTGCATAGTTAACATTATGCTCTCATGCCACAAAGGAAAATTTCCCTTTTTGTATTTCACATATTTCCATGTATTTAATCGATAGACTGTAAAAATAATAGATGTAGCTACCATGACATCACCCACTGGTTTGTGGATTCCCATTTTGAAGCCTCAAATTCAGCATTGCACCCATTGCCATCTTGATTTTTTGGAGCCAGAAGGGACTACATGTGGGCGGGAAGTGCTGTGGAGAAGCGAGGGGTGGATCTGACTGAGCCGTGGACAGTATCGGCAGACAGCCTGTCACTCATAGCGGCCCACCGTTAACTATGCATACCTTTAAGTGTTAAGTGTTAAGTGTAAACGGATAAGTTAAAAAAAAATCACCTAATGTACAGTTGTCACAATAGAGACCAAAACCATGTTTGTACCAGGCTGTAAACATGTTCATTTCTGCTGTAAAGTTGTGCATTTTCACATGGGGGTCTATGGGGATTGACTGGCTTCTGGAGCTGGCCTCAAGTGGCCATTCAAAGAACTGCAGTTTTTGGCACTTCTGTGTTAGCTTCATTTTTCAGCCCTGTAGAATAATGCCACTCGATTTAATCAGATTACAGTACATAAAGGTGGGCAAAAGAGCTAAACTACTAGACAGTATGTTCAGATCCATGGTGTGGAGGTAAGACAAATTGTGCTTGGATGATATTTTTACCAAAGCGTGTGTCATAAGCAGTTTCTGAGGCTGCCTTTGTTGTTGATTTGCTGGCAGGTGTCTGTTTTTCAGGCACCTATAGACATACGACAACAGCAATTTAATCACTGTTCCCAATCAACCACAAAGTTATATTAAACTGCAGGTAACCATAGCAACAGTACTGATGCATTAGGCTCCATAAGCAGCTAATTGACTGGTGAAACTTACCTAATCATTGGGTTGAACTTACAAGAAAACACATTCTGTATGCATCCTGACACTCTCTGAGATGCCTTGATATGGAAAAATTTGACTTGACAGAGGAAACTCTTACTTTAGTGCACTTTGCTGTACATCATTGCTCACTTACTAGTCTCCCAAGCTCATTATGCGGTTGTTTTATGATAGGTTAGAGCCATAAGAAAAACAAACGTGTCATTAGTGCGAGGTGTTGTGTTGGCTTTGAGCTACAGGGGACGCTGCAGCCACTAGGCTGTGTTCAGAGAGAAAAATCACACAGGTACAGAGTGTACATTTCTATACTTCTGTGGCAAAATGGGAGAACCTCTGTGCTATTCTGTTAGTCTACATGTCTATGTGTGTGTGTGCGTGTGTGTGAGTGTGTGAGTACATGCTGGTAAATTGATGTGTGCGTCTGTGTGGGAGCTCTGCATCATATTGTACCAGACAGGCAGAGTGTCGGACTGAATACTAAACAGCAGGAAGCTCCTCTTCACACAGCGCCAACCCAGCCATATAGGACACTGTGACACACACACACACACACGGACTGACTTTTTTTGCTTCAATAATTCAGGTTAGTCTTCCATAACAGCAAAATAAATGAAAGAACATATGAAAAAACTCACAGGGAGTATAATATTAATAAAAAAGTAATATAATACATTATTATACATAGATGTGTACACCCACATATGGGTTTACACTTGTGAGAACCTTCACTGACACAGTACATTCCCTCCCCTTGGAACCAAGTTTTAACCCTTTGAAGAAATGAAGAACGAACATGATGTCCTCACTTTCCAAAAATGTGCTCATTTTCCAGATACGTCCTGACATTCTAAAAATGTCGTGACTTTCCAAAAATATCTTCCAATTCCAAAAAGGTTCTTACTTTCCAAAAATGTCCTCACTTTGTAAAATGTCATGGCCCTCCCAAGAAATATTCTTCTTGGCCCTCACTAAATAAAGGATCATGAATCTCCAACAGTGTCCACCCTTTGCAAGTAAATCCTAATTTTTCATAAATGTCCTGACAATCCAAAATGTCCTCATTTTGCAAGATATCATGGCCCTCCCAAAAAACGTTCTCAATAATCCTCACAGTACAAAGTCTTGACTCTCCAGAAATATCCTCACTCTACAAATAACTCCTCATTTTCCATAAATGTCCTGACAATCCAAAATGTCCTCATGCTGGAGGTCTGATAATGAAATTGGTCCTCACAAAGATAGCAGTACAAGAACTGACAAACACACACACAGATGCAGAGGCAGAACAAGGACACAGCCTATGGACACACATTTGTGACAACACATGCACACTGGTGAGGTTGGAACATCTGCCCGCACACACACAGACATGTACATGCATGCACACACTGCAGCACATACACACACCCATTTAGTGTGCAGCCCACTCAGTCGTATAGGGAGGTGAAGTATTTTTTTTTCTTTCGGCTGAGCTCTTCACAGTGGAGGGAGGGAAGACTATGTTTGATGTAAGTTGCGTTGGAGCACACTCAGTGGAGTGGCGGCCTCAGATGCACCCGGACTCGGTACGCTGTGGCAACATAATGGGAGTAGGCTGAGAGTTCAGGCGAGGCTGTCCAGAATTTACATTTATATTAACGCTGCAAACCCCCCGAGCTGCACTGCAGCTGAGGAGAGAGAAGCACGCAGAGTGGCTGTGTTCACGTCTTCATCATCAAACTGTTGTTTCAGTGTTGTCTTACTCTCTTTCATGTTGCTGTTCACAATAAAACACTCCCAGCAAAATCTCATGAGATTTTCATGTTATTTAAAATTTTGAAAAAGACCAAAAAAAAAGTGGAAGGTTTGTTTGGATGGCATTTGTGATATATTAGCATTGCAGTGGTCTTAATGACGATGATTAATAAGTGTCTGGGATCTCAATTTACCACTAGCTTTAAAGTAAACTACTAAGTGAGTGAGAGAGTGAACACATGGGAATGATTTCAGACACAGCCCTAGAAATTTAACCATTTATAACCAATAGAGTTTATCTATAGAGCTAATTTAAACTGCTACAGAGTTGCAAAGTGGAGTACTTTTCTCTACTGTATTTCAAATTAAAATATACAGTATACAGGCCCAATCACAATGTTTGTTCACGTTAACTTTCAGATAGAAAACCCCTGCATCAGGTACATCAAATGAAATGGTGTCTCACACTCTTACTGCTTTTAGCCACCTAAAAGAAATCAATATGAGTTTAAGTGTACTCTATATTTAGGAGATTTTCACCGCTTTACCTTCCTGTCAGACAGCCCTTTCCAACAGGGAAATGAAGCTGTTATTTCTAAGCCACCAGACTTCATTGACAAAAACAGTAATTTTACTTTGTAGAACATGGGAGTGGCTGGTCTACCGCTGCCTCAACTGGTTAGTGTGTAAGTTAAGTGGAGAAAGTATTCCAAATATAGCATACACTTACAATGATGTTGATTTTTTTAGGTGGTCAAAAAATGTTTTTTGCAGCCCCTGTACATTAGCTTCTGTGCCTATAGATTTGATTTATCAAAGATGCTAGCAAAGCAACACACTACATCAAATAAACACAGCTGAAATGTTAGATAGGTTGGGCCACCTTGTTTAACTATACTGTATACCTTTAAATGTTACAGTAAGTGTTAAAATGACAACATCAATAAACAAGTTTGCAGATTTCACATATCTGAAATGAACTGCCAGTTGTCTACCCATAAGTGATCATTGTTGTTAGTGCAACACATCAGGGTGATTCGGTCCATATCCTTAAATTACGCAGGAAGACTCTTTGGTTCTGTGCTTCAGAACAATACTAACAATAATTTAACAATATAGATCTCATCATTGTTTCTGAGATATCATCCGTTTTCTGTCAGTTTGGTGTGGAGTATGGTCTGGTATGGCTTTAAAATACTACAATAACCATGACCCTCAGCTGCCATTTGGAGAAGAAGCCAGTCAGGAGAGCAGATCAATTCAGAACGCTTTGTCATTGCAGTTAAGATCAAAACACCACTTCAGTTGTTGTATTCATTCAGAATTGACCCAGAATCTCCCAACATTAGCAGCACTGTGGTCAGATGTGTTTTTAGGCAAAGGCAAGTTTTCTTGTAGAGCATCTCATACACAAGGTAATTCAAAACGCTTCACATAATGCATTCAGAACATTACAACAGGAATACAGCATTAAACATTAACATGCAAATTAAAACATTAGGTATAAAATAAATATCAGGGCATGTAGCATGGAAGTACAAGGTGAAAAACACTGAGTGTTTTATGGTTTAGTCAAAGGCAATGGAGAACATGAAAGTTTTGAACCTGGATTTAAAGGTAGTCAAAGTCGGATATATACATATATTCTGAAAGTTTGCTACAAGTCTGTGGTTTGAAGTAACTAAATGCTGTTTCTACTGAAATGCAAATTTTAACTTCCACCTTTGACTTTTTATTTTAAATCTAAGAAACACTTGTATTTTGTACTGATAATTCAACCAGTTCTAGTCATGAAACATCGTCCTCAAGGATATTATTTTACAGTCCAAAGTCAATCCTTCCAGTTTAAATCTTTTTTTTTTTGAGTATTTGCAGCGTTACAAATTCTTAACTGAAACTCTATCCATATGATGAGATGTTCGCAATTATCATTGTCTTAATGTCTCTAGTAGTTCTCTGTATACAGTGTATGATGTCAGCCAAACTCCCCATGATGCAGTGATAACTAGAGTTATTTAAAGTAAAAACAATTTGCTATGTGTCCAATAAATGTAGTTGTTGTAGTTGTGGTTGGTTAGACAATACTGAAAATGAAATAACTGATTGAAATGTGGTTCTACCATCATAAGTTTCAAATTTTCTCATTCTCGTCTGGTGGAGTAAGGAGAAGTCTTGTCCTTTGAAGCAACTCATCCTTTCAGGAATTAGATAAATGCTGTAGAGGACGTCTTTTATCCATGTTGTTGGCCTCATTACAGGTCATTTGCAGTCTATGCCGTGGGTCACTGAAATGTTTTTAGCAGAGTCTGTAAAACCTCTCCAAAGAAACACCTAATCTACTGAATGAATGAAATGTTATGGCGCAGGTTGCTGAAATCTTTTCAGCCTGTAAAAGCTGAATGAGCGAAATGTCACATTTTAAAATAGCAGTAAAAATGTGTAGATGGTATTTGGCTGGAGCCTCTCGAGTGTTGAAATGTCATTAGAAAATTCTAATTATATGTTTCACAGAGACAATAAAACTCAGAAGCTGCCCACAGTTCAGTCTCTTGCTAAAGGACACTTAAGTAGAACAACAGCTGCTGAGAGGTTTGATTCCTGCGATGGGAATCTGACGTTGCTGTGTTTTGTTTTTGCAGATCATGACTCTGGAAGACGGCTTCTGAAATTCTGTTTGGTATAAAGACTCTTCAGCTACAGCACCACGGCCACACCGAGCTCTGACCAGGTAAAGGTACACTGTCCTAACCAACTGGTCTTTCTGTCTGAAGGGTTTTTCCAGGCAGTAAACACACCTAATTATGCAATGAACAAAAAAACACAACATGTTTGACGATGACATGTTTTTCTCTTCAGATGGAGGTGAATGCGGTTAAAAAACGCCATCGTACACGATCCAAAGGAGTCAGAGGTATGAGCCTGTCTGTCTGCTTTCTATTCATAGCCAGGTTCATGACGCCTGAATCACTCCACATTAGAAGAAACGCTAATTAAGGCAGCCTTAGCTTGTCACGCTAGCTAATAAGTCAGCAACTGCCCAACCACCTATTTTTACTCATGTTAATGTAACATATCTTTAGTTAAATGCATTTTCCTTGCGAAAAAAAAACATCAATGTTACAAACATGATGAAATAGCTGGCTCAGTGTGAAGCAGGAATGTTAACATTGTAAGGTAAACGTTACCTTGCTAGCTTTCAAATATTAGCCTGCCATGCTATGAAGCCTGTGTAGCCTTAAGTCTGAAAGTGATAAACAACTTTTCTTTGTTTATCTGGTGAGGGTTCATGCTTTAACAACAACAATAATGCCCTCTTAACTTTTCTTGACAATGTTGGATTAACAAAATACTGTATTTACATCCTTTACTTTAGTAAAAGTACTAGTAAAACAAAACTGTTTGCACCTCTGTATATTCATATTTATTTACAGTCTTGCAAAGCATATACATTTTAGCACAGCACACTCCGATTATATTCTGTGTATTCATGCAACTACTGATTTATATCACTTACTCTATATTTTGTTTCCATTGTATACTTTAGTATAACATTCACTACTTGATGTCCTTATATCAAGTTTGAATTGTTGGAAGGAGACTGTGACACAAGTCTTTCAATGGCAACAACTGCTCTTAATTGTTGTTCATTCGACAATAACTAACCTTGAGGCCTTGATAATATCACACTGAAAATACACCATTAAGCCAAAGGCATGCATTCAAAACCTTACATAAGTAAAAGTATGAACTTATTATTAGCAAAATGTACTTGAAATTAGAAAAGTAAAAGTATTCATTGTACAGTAAAGTGTTCTCTGTCAGTGTTTATCTATTATATATGATGTTGTTGTATATGATGTGATTAATATTAGGCTATTGCTGCATTAATGTGAATGTTGCATTTTTCTGCTGTTGATGTTTAAGATGCTAATTCTACGTTCTTTTAGCTTGAAATGTTAAACTATGGTACTAGAGGTTTAAAATTATGGTATTTTGAATAACTTTGTTGCATGGGAGTCATAACCATGTGAACAAATAGGGAACAATGTGTAATTTTACAAAACACATATTTAACGACTTTTGATGCATCTACAAATCTACCCACATCTTTAAAGCATGCTAACCTAGCAATGATGACCTAGCACACAGCTGTGCTCATGTGTCACATTCATTATAGAGGTTGCAGAGATGTAGAACCTGTATTTTGCTACCCTCGTCATGTCAGGAAATAAATTAAAACGAGACAGAGCAGAGTAAAACCAAAACTACTTGTTGTAAGTGTCACAAAATTGTCAAATCAACGTACATTATGGCACTTTTTAGCATCATTGATCATATACCATTGAGAAGGCAAAATTAAACAAATACGATAATTATCATACATCTGGCAACGCTGACTCCTTTATAAAAAGTTGGGTAGTTTAATCTACAGTAATGCATCATATTCAATGATATCATCATATTTTTCTAGCATTGCTGTCCTGTGAGAACCACATATATCTTAAAAGTCAAATTTTTATGGTGTCAGAAAAGCAGCCCTGTTTTCAGCTTTGTGGCAATGAATTTTCCAGCTGATCCAAGAGAGTTTTCAAAAGTGTATTCATCTTAAGAAGTGGAAGAATTTTCTCAACACATAAAGGAACACCTTATTCTTCAATCTATTGCATTCAAAATCAGTAAATCTGGAAAAAAAACATGGTTTTTACTGGAGGTGATGAACAACTGTAATTTGACAACTATCTAAAGCTGTCAGACAAATGTATTGAAATAAAAAGTGAAGTATTTAACTCTGAGATGTTGTGGAGTAACGTTAGAGTTATGAGGTGCAGAAAATGGAAATCCTCAAATATGTTAAAACTGTACGAGTAGCCTACAAGTCCCTTGAATTTGTATTAAACTACAATACTTGAGTAATTACAATTCATCACTGCATACTGTATATATTTTCCTAATACTAATGTACATTATTTAAACTGCTGTGTACAACAAATACTTTAGTTAATAATTTCCTTTGATTTTATAGTAACTTCTATAGTAACAAATTTGAGTGATAACAAAAGAGACATTATGCTAAACACAAATAGGTTAATACTTGACTCTAAACATAACTGATTATTAATTTGAAGCACACGTACAGTAGAAGTGCAAGTTATTGTGGCCTCTTGATTGTCGAGGTTATAACATGAGTCTTTTTGTTCTGTCTGCAGCTGCCGTGGAAGCAGTAACACAGGAGTTATTCAGGTAGGTAAACCTCTGCTGAGCCACCCTCCCAAATACATTCTTTAATGTTTTGCACTATCATTACTGCAGTTTTGGTATTATATTTATCTGTCCTGGTTGTGGAAGAATAGATCAGGTCTTTATGCTTGCATGGGGAGTCATGGGAGTTTAGCCATGCAGTATACATGTCACCCAGGAATGAGTGTAATAACTGTATCAGTGTTTTTGACAAGCTTGAGTTGAACCTGCTCTCAGTGAGAGTTGGACTTCACCAAGGTTGAGAGACAGATTATTTTTGTGACTTTTATTTTAGTTTGGTTGTGGGGATTTATTATAAATACATGTCATTGCACATCTTGCAGAATAAACCACAGGCAATTCTGTTACAATCTTTCATATAATCTGTGTTTTTTTTTATTGCACACTAGAGATTTTTGTTCCCTGGCTTTCGCCTTTAAGACAGCGCCTCTTCCCAGGCAACATAAGTAATCCAGTAAAACAGCACCAAGCCTGGTCTTGAAGACAAACTGAGGAACCAAATGTCCCCTCGTCGTTCCATAAGCCTTGAGCTTAATAGCTAATTACAGCACACATTAACTACAAATATGAAGTGAACACACTATGGTTCAGTATTAAACTTTGTAAACAAGAAAAAACTGTTTGACAATAATGACACTGACAACAATTACGAGCTGGAGGGAAAAGGAGACAATGAGAGAGACACTGACTACATTTACATGGACAAAATATTTTTTTACCCTTATTCCCAAAAAGACAATATGCCTACGAAGCTGTTTACATGGTTAATGAAAATGGAGCTGGAGCTGCTTGTGCTATTTTGCTTCTTTCCATCAAAATAGGATTTTTTTTGATAGTTTTCCACCATTAGTACCCTTGATGGATTGTGAAAATACTGCCTCCCTCTTTCATTCCTTTAACCACCCTCTTGAAAAGGTCAGCATTGCGATAGTTGCGCATATCCAAAAACAGGTTGATATCCATGTCTTTCATAATATTTAAAAGCAGGTGTGTTTCTCTTTTGGCAAGAAATATGGCCTTTTCTTTTGGGCATACTTTACCCCCAGCCTCGCAAACTGTTGGCGAGTTGGTTTGTGTACAATGTGTCCACACAGACCTGATAGTAAACAGACAAAAGGCCATGTATAGCAAACTGCAGTAAAAACCCCAGTTGAGCTGCATATCCCAAATGCGCTGTATAAATGCCAAAGAATGCTGCTAAAACCTGAGTAATATTGGCATATCCCACATATCTGAACCTGAAAATGCTACATTCTGGAAAGGGCCTTATTTGTAATATCCAAATGGAATATGTTGTTTACACGATCGTCATGAAATTCAGAATACTTTCATGAATTACATGTTTGCCTCTTGCAGATGATAGAGTTCAGTTAAGTCTTCTTGAGCATGTTTGGGTGGCTTGCAACTGAGAATGAAGCAGCTGGAATGATTCAAGTTAAAACCATGGTACTTTGCACAAAACAATGGATTGTCTTAGTCACGAGTGAGCCGAAGACGGAGTGTGAGATTAATAGGTGGATTGACGCCTTGCATTGGCAGCGAAGCAGAATCTATACCAGCTTTTTGAGCTGAAGACGGAGCTGACGTTAAAGGCAAAGTGAATAGATGGATGTGGTTGCTCTGAAAAAATCTTGATATTATCACATACAGTAGTGAGTCAGTTGTGGGTCAGCGGTGTTTTCTGTTAATATGTGACAGTTTTAATCTAAATCAACCAATAATTCATTACATAATGTTGACTTACTACATTTTACATCATGACTGGAAAAACACACCAGCAGCTGTCGCGGTAAATGCTGAATATCACTGCTACCTGTGTGTGTGTGTGTGTGTGTGTGTGTGTGTGTGTGTGTGTGTGTGTGTGTGTGTGTGTGTGTTTCTGCTTCACTTAATCTCATTTAGTAAAACTGACAAATATTGGTGTGTGCAGCAGATTATGGTTGAACCCGGTTTGATCCAGGTCAATGCTTTACTGTAAACAACATGTCCTGTCTGTGCTGTGCGAGCCCTGAGCAGAGGAGTAGACAACTCAGCGTGATTCACCCAGAATTTAAATCTGATGGGTGCTGGTGAGGGCTGTGCACCCGGGGGCCTGATGTGGACAGCGAAGCTTTGAAGTTAGCAGCAATGGTAGAAATGACTCATACAGTAAATACTGTGAAATACTATAAGCATGCTATGAGCAGTCATTGAATGTTTTTCATCAATTTTATTTTTTTCCCATCACAGTTAGTGACTAATCTGACTAATCTGCGGGGATAAACATACCGTATATAAATTAATTTGTCATTGTGGTGTGATGTGGCAGATTTGGGGGAAAAAGACATGTGGCCGCGATATTAAAAGTCTTCCATGACTTAATGTTAATTGCTAAATAAACTCATCACATCTGTCAGCTCAGAGGGAATAAGAGCCGCAGTGTGTGCTGCATCAAAGCTCGGAATTTTAACTTTAATTCCAGTTTGCCTATAAGTGATTTTTGTTCTCCTAACTGAGGGGAATAAAGATGGAAATGTTGTAACACAGACTGACTGTCCATATTATATATTCATGGTCCTCTGAGGATGAATCCTAACATGTCAATGACAAAATGACATTTCCTCCTTGTACACAAGAAATAGCAAAATTCAACGGATGCATTCTAGTGAACTTTGATGAGCCTGGCCATGCTCCTCTGAGGATGCATCCACACCATCCAGAGAGTGCTGGGTGTGTTTGTGGCAGCACCGTGAGTCGACGGAGTTGAAGCACCCTGATAACATTGCAACCAAGTCAGCAGTAGGGGAATAAATGAATGGGTACAGTCCCACCTTAGCCTGATCTCTTAAGAGTGGGTGATTGAGATTGACACTGTTCCACACATTGTGTTGACGATGAGAGAAAGAATGGAAGCAAAAACATGGTGCCAGAAACATACGGATTTAAAAGAAACACCAAAGCAGGATGCAGACAGGTGCTCTGTTGCTTAAACTAATGTAGTCTAAGGCCTTGTTTCCACTGCATGGTACACCTCAACTCGACACTTCTCGACTCACTTTTGGTACCAGGTGCTTTTTTTCAGTTTTGTTTTCCACTGCAGATAGTACTCTGTCAATGTAGGTAGGATTCTTAGCTGATCGCCATAGCAGCATTGTGTAAAACTGACGTGAAACAGTGTGCAATGCTCCATCCAGCTCTTGTGAAATCTTTTCATCAGCAACCAAACAGAGGAATGGCTGTGCTTCATTAGTTGACCATTAGTTGGCTGCCTTTGGTATGCCTCTCCGCATCGATGGGATTTCTTCAAATTTGGCACAAACGTCCACTTTGACTCTACAATGAACCGATTTTTGTGGTCAAAGATCAAGGTCACTGTGATCTCACATCCATCTTATTCTCGTGAATGCAATATCCCAAGAAGGCTTTGAGGTAATTTCCTCAAATTTGGCACAAATGTCCACTCAGACTCATCTTGGAGTTTTTTGATTTTGGCCATAACTGAAGAATTCATCCACTAATTATAACAAAATTTCACACAACTGTCTAATAGGATAGAATGATGATGCAATGACGTTTTATTTCCAAAAGGTCAAAGGCCAACATCACTGTGACATCATAATGTTCTACAAAAACACTTTTCTGGTCATTACTCAACACTCCATCTCAGGAACAGAAGGGGGGACATTTGGTCAGATACTGAATTGATGACACTAATCTTGGCTGTCCATCTTGAAATGTTGCTGGTTGTATAAATTGGTGCTGTTGTGTTGAAGATGTGTGAGAAGCATCCATGTTTTAGAATTAGTGGCTTCTTTGCAGCAACATCTTGGATGAAAACTGTAACCGCAACTTAACTGGTTGGCAAAGACAAACAACAGCAAGGCAGTATTACTAGCTTAAAATGTGGGCAGAGTGACTTAAAAGTTGCTGTCACTATTGACTATAGCGTCACCATTTGAATATAATGGGTTTGTGCAGGATGTCTTGCGTCGCAATATATTCAGTGGTCTGCAGTGTTTTAACTCCACCTTATCAGCTCAGCTTGCTTGGAAACTTTACTGAGATCGTCCCAAAAAAAGTTCCAGATACTGGGCACGGTCCTCAACTTTTGCTAATGAAAAACAAGTTGAGTCGAGTTGGATGTGCCATACCAAGCCGTGAAAATGAGGCATAGTACAGCAGTCTTGCAATAAATCCTCCCTTCATGAAGGTTATAGTGTTCTGTTCTTGTTGAAACTTTGAGAGTTGCTTAGTCAACTTTATGGTCATTTTGGAGGATGTAGAGATGTAGTTGTGCTGTTGAACTGAACTATATTATACTGATAAGTGTTTCTATTATTTTATCCATCCTGTTTACTTCAATGGGGGTAAGCTAAATAACAGAAACACCTCTTTTGTTTTTGTTCAGAAATTACTAATGTTATCTCCAGCAGACTTTCAGTTGTGTGCACTGTTAGTTTATATAGCTGTGTCAAACAGGCTTTTACTGTTAAGTGCTTTGTGGTCTGTTTGCATTAGGCATGGGCAGCCGTCGGACCAGGTTATAACAGCAAAACCTTAGACAGAAAGCAATTAATGTCAGTGGAATGGCTTCAATCAATGGATTTACTTAATTTGAGATGGAGATTTGCACCATCTCTGAAATACTTTTAAAGAACTGAGGATCAGAGGGTATGATTTAAGGGTAGCTACTATATTCTATTACCTGTGTCACATGACCCAAAGACGTCACTACCCTCCAAGCTTCCTGTACCACCTACAGTGTTGTGTGAAAACGAATTCTCCTGTGCCACTTGCTGGTTTGTCTGGATCATACGTCTTTATTCTCCAATCATTTTTCTTGTTGTAAAAAGCCTTCTGGTTTTCCGGCACAGCTCTGGCCTTCTGTTTCAGCTTCAATAGCACAGGAAGGTTTAGCACGCTGCCTTCCCTACTTAAAAAATGATTGAAACTGTTTCTATGAGTCTCCTGTCTGCGTTGATGTTGACATCAATAAGTAATTCAGATCTCTGCACTGAGATCAAGAAAAATAGCACTGGAGTCAAGAAACTTAGTGAAAGAAATATTCAGTTGCTTTGGAAACAAGTGGAAGTTTCACTCCACAGAGGGAAAAAGAAATATTTTGTAGTCTTAAGAAAAGGAGGATTTTGAGACTCGGCGCAACAGCTTGTTGAGGTTAAGGTTGCACTGATGCATTTTGGGAATTTTAGCATGATTGGAAAGTGTGTTTGACATTGTATTGCTTACACACACTCAAACACACACACACACACACACACACACACACACACACACACAGCTGTGCTGGGATCAATATGGCAACTCGATCAGTCTCTGCTACCACTCTGATTGATGAGCCGCCTCACCTTGAACAAACTGCCTCCTCTTCCTCACTCTTTTTTACTCCTCTCATACCCCTTCTCATCATATTTTCACTCCCTCTGCTCTTCCTCCTATTCTTCCTTCTCTCCTTCTAATATTTTTTCCCCCTTTCCTCTTCCTGTTCTTCCTCCTCCATTTTCCTTCCCCATTGTAGCTCTCTCCATGTTTTGTCTCCTCCTCTTCCTCCTGTTTCTCCTCTCATTTTTCATCATGTTTTCCCTCTCCTTTTCCTTATGTTCTTTCTCCTTTAATTCTCCTCGTCATGCTTTTTCTCCTTGCTCTCTTCGTCATGTTATTTCTCCTCCTGTTTCCTCCCCCGTACTCCTTTTCATCATGTTTTTTCTCTCTCTGCTCTTCCTCCTCTAATTCTTCTCCTCATTATGTTTTTCGCTCTCCTTCTCCTCCTGGTCTTCCTCCTCTAATTCTCCTCATCATTCTTTTTCTCCATCCTCTCTTCCTCTTGTCCTTCCTCCTGCTATTTCCTCCCCATTCTCCTTTTCATCTTGTTTTTCCTCCTGTTCTCTTTCTCTTGTATTTCCTTCTCTTTCTCTCCTTCCTTCATGTTTTTCCTCTGCTCTTCCTCTTGTCCTTCCTCCTCCTATTTCCTCCCCCGTTCTCCTTTTCATCATGTTTTTCTCCCTCTCCTCTTTTTCCTGTTCTTCCTCCTCTCGTTTGCCTTCTCATTGTGTTTTTTCTTTCTGCTCTTCCTCCTCTCTTTCTCCTTCTAATCATGTTTTTCTCCCTCTTGTTTTCCTCCTGTTTTTCTTCTTCCTATTTCCTCCCGTTCTTATTTCCATTGTGTTTTTCCTCCTCTTCTCTCCTCTTGTTTTTCCTCCTCTCATTCTCCTTTTCATCATGTTTTTCCTCTCCTCTTCCTCCTGTTCTCCCTCCTCTTGTTTCACTTCTCATTATGTTTTTTCTCCCTCTGCATGTCTGCCTTTTCTTCCTCCTCTCTTTCTCCTTCTCATCATGTTCTTTCTCCCTCTGCTCTTCCTCCTGTTCTTCCTTCTCTTTTCTCCTTCTCATCATGTTCCTTCTCCCTCTGCTTTTCCTCCTGTTCTTTTTCCTTTTTCCTTCCGTGCTCTCCTTCCCATTATTTTCTCCTTCTGCTCCTCTTTGTGTTATTTCCCCTGTTTCTACAATATTTTCATCCTCCTCTTCTTCCACCACCTCAACCTGCTTCTTTTCTTCTTATCCTCCTCTCTTCATTCCCTCCTACCCCCTTCTCCCCCTATGTTCCTCACTGTTACCCTCTTTTCCTCACCCTCTTCCTCTGTCTTCTTCACATCTTCCTTCCCTCTCTCCCTCTTCTTCCTCCTCCCCTTCATTCTCCTCCTCCTCCTCCTCCTCTCCTGCCCTGTGCTCGTGATGTTAAATCTTCACATTTATCTTGGTGCAGCTCACATTTTTAGCCTGCAGTTACAGAGTGTATAGATCAGGTGATGTTGGGTGGAGGGTGGGTGGAGCTCCGCAGTGTGGGGGGGTCAGAGGTCGTGGGTGTGGAGTCCCCGGAGGCAGGCGGCGTGCGTTGGCTGGCGGTCTGCGTGTCTTCAGGGCAGAGCGGCCTGAGAGCTGCAGCAGAGTGACTCAGAGCTCTGGAGAAACCTGCTGCCGACTGCAGCCACGATACAAAATAAATAAATAAATAAACAAAACACATCCAGACAGAAACACTTCAACCTGCTGCTGAATGAGATGTGTTGGAGTTCTCCAAATCAAGACCAGATGAAAATAATGTAGAAAATTCATCCTTTGTCTTCACGAGCATTTTCAAAATCCACTTTGCTCACATTTCTTAGCCCTGTGCTAATGTACACTCTGGACTACAGAAACCCCAGCTTAACCTTGTTTCATTCGTATTTATTAACCACAGGCTAACAGTAAGTCTGGGTTAACGGATGTTTAGGTGGAAAGGGCAACAACACAAGGGGCTGCACTAGTGGTGTTAATTCAGGTACCAGTAAGACAATGATATAGGCTGGTTTGAGCTATAGATCCATGACACTGAAGACATATCATATATATTATATACTATGAGGCAAGATTTTACAACTTTGGAAAGTTATCACAGCTGCAAACTTGTATCCTCTTTCTTTACGCTCATAAGGGAAAACAAGGAAAGTAAAGTAAGGTAAAGTGAAGTAAGTTTCCCTTTCAAAAGTAAAAGGGAAAGTAGAAATACAGCATTCATGTCAAAAAGTAATCTACCAGGAATGTACGCTTGCATGTATTTGACTGGCCAACACTGTGTGTTGGCGGGTGAGGTCGTATTGTAATGCGAAAAAGTTATGCCAGGTTAAACTTTTTTAACAGACCTCCTTTTGCCAGAACTCCCTGTGTTGCAGTGGCCTCATTGAAATGAATGAGGGGGCTGAGTTCTTTCATGCAGAGCTGTGGTCTATCTAAACACAGCCTGTAGGAGCAATCCACCAAACATCTAGTGAGCAGGTTTGTATCGTGCTTGTATCTGGAGGACAGCAGAAGAAGTCAGCTCGGACTCCTACTTTAGCAGTTGCAGTGGAGACCCAGAGTCATGGTGGGAAAACATTTTCAGAATATTCATAGTCATTTCTCAGACCATTCCTGCAATATAATCATCTGCAGCATTAATTTGTAAATTCAGCGTGCTCTAAACAGTAGTCACTTTGCCAGAAACCACAAACAATGCTACTTTCACAAGAGCTTCAGAACTAGCTAGTGAACAACAAAATCCGATAGGCTGTTCTTATGCACTGTGTATACCTATGAAAAGTCATCCATCAGAATTGTTGTAACCCAAATGATTATGAGCCAGTAATTTGTGCAGAACCCACGTAATCATGAAGGCTGTGATCACATGACAAATGCACTGCAGGAGGAAAGAAGGAAGTAGTATGAGAGGACGAATCTCCCCATAAGGAAGCAGGCTGGAGTGATGGATGGGTCAAACAACAAAGGACTTTTCCCCAGGAGACTGGTGTTTGTGTCCCGTGTGAAATCAAGTGGACTTTGAGTTATTTTAGGGTCGTCATGTAATGTTAAGTACATAACTTAACATATGTAGGAAGTATGTAGCGTGACAATGCCTAACTGTGTTTGTTTTCCTAACCCTAACCTACGTAACTTTGCATTTATGTTAAGTACGTATTGTGATGATGCCCAATCATAATTCTTTTCCCAAACCTAACCTACGTAACTTTACTTTCCTAAACCTAACCTGCATAACTGTAGTTAAGTATGTAACTTTACATTACGTACATAATGTGACGATGCCCAACCATGATTCTTTCCCTAAATCTAACCTAACCGGTTGGGGCGCTTATTCAGTGGGCACTAACTTGTTAGATATCATAGGACCTGTTGTATGTGCATTTTCATAAGATGCCATATGAACCCTTGCATGACAAACACTTCCTAATGTTGCATCAACACCACAGTTTGTGTGCTGCTGTGTGTGTCCTGACCACGTGTGTGTTTCCTCCTCAGCTGTCCCACTCCAGGCTGTGATGGCAGCGGTCACGTCAGTGGGAAGTACGCCAGACACCGCAGGTATGAACTGCTCAACCTATTTTGTATGCTGATAATGAAGTTATCGTTTAGACAGTTCTCTAAGTCAGTGATTCTTAGGTGTCAAAGGGACTCTGTAACTCTGGATAGAAGAAGAGACTTATTGCAATTGTGCCACCTGATACTGATGACATTTGCCCTGGTGCTTGTTTTAATATAAATGTTTGTGGTTAATTGGCTCTTTCAGTCATGGTTTTATATATTTTACTACTTGTTGTTTGTTCAGAATATTCTATACATGCTATACATGCACATAATACATGTACATAAAATATTATATGTACATTTCTATATCATATACACATATGGCATGTATAGTCTTGGGTATTTCTATGAATATCAAAATGGATGATGGAAGAATCAGCCCAGTTATCTTATTCTTTTGTGTCTGAATGTGGATGGTTTATGTCCATAGTGGTTCCGGATTTCCTGGCCATGGTATCACACTCTCAAAATTCAAATGAATCAAACACATAATAATAAAATGTTTAAAAAGCTGAAAAATAATCAGAAAATTGTACAGCATCCTCATGGTGGATCATGAAAAAAAATTGAAGGGGTGTGGTTGGCTCTGGCCTGGCCTGCAGGCTTCAAACGTCTCACTCAGCAGCTCAGCAACCGAATCGTACCGGCAATAAGTGATCTCAAGTCACGGTTTCAAACCTCCAGGATTGGCAGCAGGTCGCAGCCTCCAGCTCAGTAAATCTACCGCTCTGTCACAGGGCCGCACATAGAAAACCAATCAGGCAGAGTCTAGAGCTGTGACGGCCCCAGGTCACCCCTACCGATGGTTGTCCATCCTGCAGCCCAAGGGGTGGGAATGCTTGATGGTTTCTGCCTCAGATCTCCGTCGCCTTTGGAAACGGTGAATTACTAACAAACGCAGGGGGCCGCTTCAAAAAGTGACGCTCTCTACGAGTCATTTCAGCCTGAGTCAAGTGCTGAAATCTCCGTTTTTCTGAAGTAAACCTGCAGGCAGAGTGAGATCATTATGCTTAGGTCTTAATATTGTCTTATTTACTTTCATGATTAAAAAAACTGCCAATGGGATGTGACGATTTCATTTTCTTCTAATACAAATATGTTGATTCCATATTTTAGTGAGGCTACAAAAACATTCTTCTGCAAAAACCCCCGTCGAAACATCATACATTTTATAAAACAGGTGAAATATACATCAAAGCAGGTGCACTGTAGCTGCATTGAAGTAGCAGTGGTTGTCACTCAAAGAAAATATCATTTGAAGGCTGAATACGAGGCTGTGGGGGAGTAAATTGGAGTATTTTTCTTTTAGGTATAGGCATATTTTAGGCTAAACAATCAGATTTAAACATCCATTATGAAATCAAAGCACTGGTTGAGATGTTTTGAGGTTATTTTGGAGTATCTCTATGGTATTGTTTTTCAGTGTAGAGGCTTGCGTGTGTGTGTGTGTGTGTGTGTGTGTGTGTGTGTGTGTGGGAGGCTGGCATATAGAGAGGTTGCACAGCTCAGGACAGCGGTGGTTTGACGCCCGAGGTAACAGGGAGATAATGAGAAGGGCAGGATGGCGAATCGCTGGCAGAGCAGACTGATGGTGCTGCAAAGGGCACCGAGACTCTCAGGAAAATTCAGCATCAGGCGTTTAGAAAATCAAACTCCAAAATAAGAGCTCAGATATTTACATGTATCTTCTTGTAAAAACCTTAATGGCACTTCTTAAAGGATAAGACATAATGTTTGTGGGAATATTAACAAACTAAATTGCTTTATGAAATGATACCTTTTTCTAAACTGTTCCTTCTTTAGATCATCACATGATTTTCATCTGCTGATTGTCATAGAATTGTAATTTTCCATGTTTTCCGAACACTTTAAGGACTTCTCATCCATGTTGGCTAAAAAGCTGAGGCTCAGAGTTCTCTCTTGACAGTGGAAACAAGCGGTAACAATCTCACCGCAGGACTGTTTTTCCTTTTATCGTGTCTCAGAAATAGTCGTGCCGACAAATTACTGAAGTGACAGAGAAGGAAAGACAGAGGTAGAGACACATAGAGCCAGACAGACTGAGAAGGAGAGGTAGAGAGAGAGAAGTAGGTCGTCTGATGTCTCCCTCTCTGGGGATACGACGGCTGAATCATTTAATCAGTTAATCATCAGCTGATCACAGGAGTGTACAGTACACAAACGTCTGATTTTACAAAGTCACGCAGCAGAGAGGGAGAACACACAGCATCTGCAAAATCACTCACTTCCTTGTTTTCTTTTTAGTTCATTCTATACAGGTTGGGAAGTTTCCTCTAACTCTCCCAAACATAGATCAACCATATCTAACTTGCTTTATTTGACATAAGCGCCTTTTACAGAGTCAGAAGAGAAATGGATATGTTTCATCTCGGTGTGTGCAGTACAGAGATAGGTGCTGGATGTGTTTTGTCTAGCTTAGCACGAAACTAACTGCTAGCCTAGCTCAGGTATGAAGAAATACAAAGTGACAGTAACCACCTGTGTCAAATGGAGTGAACCGCTACATGACCTTCAACTGTATTGTATCCAAAGGGGATTTAGGTACTCCTGACTCCCTAACTGTAGCTCTTGCCTTCAGATGAGAGTTGTCACTGTGACGCAGTATCTCATAGGAGCCCGGTCTCACTCCGAAGTCGTCAAAGTCTGGCGCTTAGGCAGTGACTTGTGGTGTCAGAAACCAATGAGACAAGGCGTCTTTTAACATCGGCATGATACATGGCCGGTTGCCATTAGGCCTATAGTTTAATGGCACCCGGCGGCATCAGGGGGAAACACGACTGGACGAGGACAAAAGTTAAGGCGGCAAACGTCCAACTGGGGCAGGAGGGGTGGTGGATGCGTCCTAGCCTGGTTCCAGACCATAGACCCCGCCCACTCAACTGAGTAGGCTTGCATCTCTGGTCTGGCATACTGCAATGAATTTGCGATTTATCTCGTCCAAACGATGGACGGACCAATGAACGCCGGGGGTCTAGCGATTAGCCAATCAGCGCCACGCTGATGTCAAGCTGTCCGCCGGTGGGTAACTGGTGAGTATAGCAACAGTGGCGACCGCTACAGATCCTACAGACCACATTAACGATGCTATCGAGGTATTTCGCCACTACTCGCGTTAATGGAGGATCAAATTAAGGAAGCTGTTAAACTGGATTTAACGGCGATGCAGCTGGGCGTGCACGACGACGGAGACATTTTAAAAGGGGAATGCTCGCTTGTTTTCGGCACCCCCGAGGCATGGATACTAATGACGTCAGATTCTGGGTGAGTCGTTGATCTCTACTGATTGGTTAGGGAAAAATCAAATTCCCTCCCCCTTGTAAATCGCCTTCAGTGGAGGCGATGTCAGACTGAAGGTTCTGGGAGCTTCAGTTTGACACTCAGGCTAGATGGGTCCAACAGACACTGACTTTCAGTCGAGAGAGCGTGTTCTTGTCCTTTAAGATTCTATAGCCAAACCCTGTTCTTTTTTCATAAAGCTAACCATGTGTTAGCTTTAAATTTTCTGTAAAAACGTAAGTGTATCTTGAAAGAAGACAGTGCATGTAAGAGGCATAACTTGACATGGCGTCCTAGAATGTCAACAACCAACGCACCCAGGGTACCTTGCACGTCGTTTGTGGACGTGGGAAGTCCATGACCAAACGTAAATATGTAACAAGGTTGGAGTGAGAATGTGTTGCTCATAGCATCCAATCTAATGCATTACACTCAACAAAATTTCCAAACTTGCTTGGTAAATCTTTTCTTTCGAATCTTTATCTTTGTACAGTCAGTGTACAATTGGTAGGGTGACCTCATAATCTCAAGCACTGAAACTAGCTGTCTAGCTCCTTTTTCAGAAGAGAGTGCTGACATAATGTTATGATAAAGGGCTTTTTGGCCACTTAGGGGAATGAACATTGCATCCAGAAAGTATTTGAATTCAATTTTTCACACACTGAGGGCCTTTTTTGATTCGATGAATTCACATGACAACAGTCTTTTTGGAACTGTTCCTTTTGTCATGAGTACTTCCACACACAATGCAAATATGATACAGCAAAAAGCATTTTTTTTCCCCGAAAGAGGTCGATTTTTCTGAGCTTTCGCTCCAGGAATAAAGGCATCAACCAATCATGTTGTGCCCATACTTAAAGGATAATAAAACAACAACACAGAGGCTCCATAGTCTGAACTCTGATGGCAAACTTTATTACTCCTTTCAGCCTTGACAAAGGCAGCTAAAAGGAAACTCAGAGACTACGTTTACATGCACACTCTGCTATTATTCTGAGTATAACAATACTCTGAATTTGATCCGGGTCATGTAAACAGCCTATTCTGTTTGTTTACTTTCACATTTTACAAATGTAGCTTTTTCCGAATTAAGATGAGAGATGTGCCAATATCATTCTGGTTTTGGGAGCAATCTTTGGATATATGTGCAGCTTATTCAGAATATGCATCTCAACTGGGGTTTTTACTGCAGTTTGTAACACATGGCCTCTTGCCTGTTTATGATCAACTCTTTGTATTGTACACGACTACCCAGCAGTTTGCAAGGCTATGGAGCAGGGATGCATGCCTTAAAGAAAAGCCCACATTTCTGGTCAGGAGTAGAAACAAACTTTTAAACATTTTGAAAGACTTGGATATCATGTTTTTGGATATGTGCAAATATTGCAAAACCATACTTTTCAAGAAGGTGGATGAAGGAATGAAAGAAGTATTCACCCAGTCAAACATGTTCACCACTAGTGGAACATTTTTTTTTTTTTTTGAATGACATGTTAGGACACGTTAAACTGAGAATGCAGGGCTGCATGTAAATGGAAATGTTTCAATCAGGAGAAACAGACAGTGAAGTAAAGATAGAATTTAATACAGAATGAGTGTACAGATTAGCAGATGATTTGTGCTGATTAAGATTTAACTGAAGTCTTTGGCACTTGGACACCAGAGGGAGATTTTTTTGTGATTGAAGGAAATCTGAGCAGCAGCAAGATAAATCCCCCCATGCAGTCCAGACACCGGTGGAGGTGGTGGTTGATGACTCTGAAGCTGATTGCTGATGAGGCGGATGAGATATCACTTCCCCCCCCCCTCCTTTCTATTGGTGTATCACTTCCTTGTTTTTTGACTAATAAACTTGCACACTTAAGGTGTCATCCTCTCACTCAACTCACTGGTGTAACACAACACAGGTGTGTCAGCTACAGCAGACAATAACCCTGATGAAGACCTGTAAGTGTTGACGCATGTGTCTTTTTAATCTATATTGCCATATAAGATAAAGGCATTTTAATTTTTGCACAAACCCCACAGTGTGCCTTGGATTGTTTTTGAAGGAAAAAATCATATTTTTGCTCTGTCACTATGGGGTGCTGAGTATAGAATGATGAAGGAAAAATGAATTGAAATGATTTTAGTACAAGGCTGCAATATGACAAAGTGTGGAAAAAATGCGAGAGGGTCTGAATACTTTCTGAAAGCACTGGAAATCCAACATGAACTCTCCTTGGTTAGGTCTCCATTAGCTCTTTAGCTGCTATGGTAGATGTTCCACTTTCTTCACCGGCTAGTTTCTGACTGTCTGCTGTTTGCTGCTGAGCAGGTAGTGTACAGTGGCTTTAAACAACTCTCTGCTGCTACTGGAAATGACGTAGGCTATAAGAAACAAAAAGAACACTGTAAATCTGTAGAGACCAAAACAATGATCTGAAAGATGCTAAAATGCTATGAAGAGCTAATGGAAAACTAGCTTAAGTCATCATTTTTAACCTCTTCCCCATCACAGATACAGTAATTACTTAACCTAGCCTACACCTTGAAATTCTTAGGATTTCATTTCTGGTTGACTCCCACAATTAGTATGTGGTATGGAACCAGACCACGGCATGTGAATCCCTTGTGCATAGGCATGCAGTTTTGAGATTTGGCTTTTAAATTTGTTGACAATAAGAAGATGACAGAGTATAGGTGCTTATTTCCTTTAACCTAATCTCATTCCTAACCTAACCTTTCCACAATCACATTTCTCCACATCAGGCTGCTGGAATCTTTAACTTCCTACAGCAGAGACACAGTTGTAGTGCAGTGCCTGGTACTGAATGAGTTGGGGGTTGGGAAGGGGGGNCTGAATGAGTTGGGGGTTGGGGGGGGGGGGGGGGGGGGGGGTTCAAAGTCATTGTCTCTCCCCCCTGTGTTTCTTTCTTCCTCCCCTACCTTTCTTTGTCTCTCTCTTTCACTTTACCTCTCCCTCCCTCCCTCTCTCTCTCTGGAGGATGTCACCATGGCGACAGCACCGTGCGGATGCTGCAGTATGAGGACCAGGAGGGATGCAGCCTGTCTCCCATGGCAACCGCTAGTATAGGATGTGAACATCATGTCGCCCACATTACCCCTCCCCCCTGCCCCCCTATTCATCTCATCGCCACCATCCAATCTCTTATATAGCCCCCCACCTCCACCACCGCCACCCTCTGTTGGTGCCAAAGCGTTGCCACGGTGATGAGTGTTGGCACGTGGCGTTGCCGGGGGCAATGATTCCACCTAACCACACATACCTAGATGTAATTATCACACTGCAGATGATATTTCTGTCGCCTGAATCACTCTCTCCATTGACACCGACTTACTTTTTTTTTTTAAACCTGATAATATTAAAATAACAGTCTTCAAGTTGATTATCTGACAAATTAAACAGTGATTCAGCCTATTTTCATAAATGGAGAACTGGATAATTTAATGGATACAGTAAATAAAATTCCAAATTATATCTCTCCTCAGTGTTTGATAATGATGAGACCCCAGTGGCAGAAAATACCCGTTTCTGATTGGCTGGCAGGTATTGGCCTCAAGCATAGTTCTGGTTTAAATAAGTGCTCAAGGTATATTAAACTACAGGTAACCGTAGCAACAGTACTGATGCTTCAGGCTCTGATAGCAGTTAAGTGACTTGTGACTACAAACAACACTTTAAACCATAAAAGGTGGATTTAAACACAGCGTCTCTTTGTTGCTTTGAAAAAGTTAACAATAGTATAGGAGGCAATTATGGACCCCTAGATGTCTTCATGGACTCCAGGTATCCCTGTAGAAACAATAACTAACTGCAGGTGACTTCATAGAGACAAAAACGGACCTCAGGTGACCATGTAGGGACAATAATAGACTTCAGGTGTCTACATAATGACAAAAATAAACTCCAGGTGTCCATGTTGAGACAATAATGGGCTCCAGGTGTGCCTGTAGAGACAATAGTAGACTTCAGGTGTGCCTGTAGAAAAAACTGGACTGTAGGTGTGTACATAGCAATGAAAATGGGCTCCAGGTATCCTCATAGAGACAATAATGGACCCCAGGTGTTCATGTAGAGTAGGCCTGTCGCAATAACCACTTTTGCGGGAAAGTATATTATATATTGTCTCAGAAATAATTGCAACAAATGATATTGTCATTTTTAGATTATTTTATACCACTGATATAATGATAATATGAGGGCATAATAATCCAAGTAGAATGTTCATACGTTGGAAATGGAATATAAAACAACTACCTTTTTCCCTCGGTGCCAGGAGTTGGCAAGCTAACGACTATCAGGACTCTTCCACCGTTGAGCTAATGATACGCTGTGTTGTCTTTGAAGTGTCTTATATTTCCTAGGACTCTTGCAAATGGGCGGGGGTGGAGAGAAATGATGGTTGGGAAAATCCTGCTGTTTATTCTGGCATTGTATTGGCTAAAATGTTGGTGACATTCTTATGTAAACAAACGACAGGGAATATCAAGGTCAGCAAATTGATTGAGGTAATGTCCATAAATCGTACGATAAGTCAGTAATGTAATTATTGAGACAGGCTTCATGTAGAGACAATAATGGACTACAGGCATCTCTGTAGAGACAATAAGGGACTGCAGGTGTCCTCGTAGAAAGAAAAATGGACCTTAAATGTCCACATTGGGGAACAAAAAGTACACTAGGTATCCTTTTAGAGGCAAAATGTAGATTCCATGTAGAGACAATGGATTCCAGGTGTCCACACAGAGACAAGTATCTACATGAAGATCATGGTATACTGCCAGAACACGCACAGAGACAATAATAGACTTCCAGGTATTCATGTAGAGAACATAAACAATTTAGAGACAACAATGACTTCCAGGCATCATCCTAGAGACAGAAATGGACTACAGGTGTCATTGTAGAGGCAGTAGTGCAGTTCCAGGTGTTCTGGGTTAACAGGGGCTAATTAAGCACTAATTCTAAAAGAAACACTATAAATGGACCTGAAGTAATTGCAAGCCTAGCGACAGTAAGGCTTCAAACGCTGCAGAAGCTCTCGAATGCTACTCTCATCATTTAAAAAGTACATCTGATGAATGTGTAGTCCTACAATATAACTGTTTCTCAAATGTAATTCTTAGATGAAAATTTAGGAGACATATTTTGGCTGATCCTCATTAGCATCAGTCAAGGTCTTCATATAGACAACCAATCAGTTATTGATCGATTCAAGGCACAGTATGTAATCAATGACGGTGCATCATATCAGACTGCAGCAGATCAGATTAGTGAGAAGAGAAAATGGGATGTGTGAACCCCCTCCCCCCCCCCCCCCCCCCCCCTCTCTCTCTCTCTCTCTCCCTCCACATAATTACCATGCGTAGTCTCTCGCCCTTGTCTGCAGCATTCCCTCGTTTCTGATCTGCTTTAATTACCACCAGAATTTTAATTGGCGGGAGACAGCAAGGTGGCTAAGGTCACACACACACACACACACACACACACACACACACACACACACACACACACACAGGAAAGCAGACAGCCTATAAGGTAAAAGATGGAGGGATCATTTGAGGAGAAGCCTGTGTGTGTGTGTGTGTGTGTGTGTGTGTGTGTGTGTGTGTGTGTGTGTGTGTGTGTGTGTGTGTGTGTGTGTTATCTGGTGGTAGGAATATATGCTGCAGTGTTATATGGTGTATGAAACTGATGCAAGCACAGTTTCTTTTCTCTCTCTGTTCTCTCTAATCAAATTCAGATTCTATACTGGCCTTTGTGACATATCAAATGCTGCCAAATCATGAACATATTACTGTAATTCATTTGATTACAGGAAATTGAATATCTATCTTTTTGTGAAGAGATGACAACATCTAAAAACAGATCAAGACAATGAGTACATAAGATGAAAAATGATAATGGATAAAACCTTCTACTGAAGCAATGGTGTTCTCATATACATTTTCTTACGAATAACAATATGACTACATTTAGCATTATTTTGTTTATTAAGCATTGGGTATTAAAGTCATAGGTTTAGTGAATTTCTGTAGAACATGTTAACTAAAGCTGGATGACCTTGTTTGTCTCACTGATGTGAAAATCAAATTTCTGATTTTAAAAATAAAAAGAGTGACATTCAAAAATGTAGTCTTTCCTTTGGAGTTCAACAGGGGTCAATCCTAGGTCCTCTATTGTTGTTCAGACTCCTTGGGTCACATTTTTCCTTGAAACACATAATATGTTTCTGCAAATATGCTGCTGACACTCAGCTATATGTTGCACTGTAAGTCCTGCAATTATGGCAACTGGTAATTGATATTGAAGTGTTGGAGATTTTAGAATGTATCATTTTATTTGGCTCTCAAAATTAGGACAGTCACGAAAAATCAGGTCTCTTTATCAATATTAGTGAACTTGGCATAATTTTGAGTTTAAACTTCCCTTTTACTGCCAGGTGACAAGTGTTGTGCAAGTTACTGAAAATTAGTAATTAGTTAGTTGTCATACGGATTACTGTTAATTTATCATGTTGATCTGTTTTGTACGACATCTATTACACGTCTGTCCGTCCTGGAAGAGGGATCCCTCCTCAGTTGCTCTTCCTGAGGTTTCTACTGTTTTTTTCCCCGTTAAAGGTTTTTTTGGGGGGAGTTTTTCCTTATCCGCTGTGAGGGTCCTAAGGACAGAGGGATGTCGTATGCTGTAAAGCCCTGTGAGGCAAACTGTGATTTGTGATATTGGGCTTTATAAATAAAATTGATTGATTGATTGATTGATTATAGTAACTAGTGAATTCTCTCAAAAATAATTGACTTACTTTACCAATTATTGCATAAAAAAGTAGTTTGTTACAGGGAAAATAAACTTTTGCATTACTCTAAAATATCTGCTTCAGTTCTCTTATAAAGGCACATTTTTGTGTTGCTGTGAAAAGTGTGAGATAAAACAACTGTTAAATTTTATCTATGATTGTACCCATTATCACGATGATGAAAACACAACATGTTTTGATAGGCCTTTTTATCGCAGCCTGGACAGGCCTTCAAATCAAGCAACACAAGTTAGTTTTTAATACTCTTTAGGCACAGTAAAAAAAAAAAGTAGTTACGGTAGTTTCTTAGCACTATAGGCCTAATAAAATAAAATTGATTAGTGATTTACAAAAACACACTGATATTTATCCTTTAGTCTTAACAGTAAGTCCAATATTGCATATAGATTACTAATCACCACCATAGGCCTAATTTGTCCTTGATGTTGAGGAGGGAAAAATAATGTCCATGTAATCAGGACAGCAAGCTCAGCCTACCTGAACTGTTGGCTGTTGTGTACAGTGACAGTCTACTGCTGATTGATTGACTGAACGATTCACACCATATATTGCTTTGCTGTAAGGTCAGATGACCAGTAATGCGCTGGACAACAGGAAAGTCCAGTGGCATTCTGAGTAAGTTTTAACAACTTACTGAAACACTACGTGCAATAGTCCACCTTCCACCCTCTCTTTCCCTCTCTGAAATGGTCTCTCTCAGTCTCTCAAACACACACAAGACAGAGGGCCTGAGCACTGCTCACCTGAGCTGCCCATCACTATGTGTGATGTTAGATCATAACCAAGAACAACTACGGGGAATAGGCTGTGTTTTTCTGCCATGATCGAGACAAGTAATGAATAATGAGCTGATTTAAATTTCAGTTGTAATCAAGTTATTGATTTAAAAAAGTAATAAGCTACATGTCTTGTTTCCACCAAAGGTAGTAGAATTATAGTTACGTGTTACCTTATAATTCGTCAATCCCAACACTGCAGGTGACCAGTGTTTACTGCAAAAATAGTTATCGTCATGGCTGAATTACTGCAACTTTTTTAATCCAGGGATCAATGAAAAGACATGAGCTAAAAGCCCATAGCCAAAAGTAAAATTTGTGACCATATATATGTGAACATATGTCCCCGGAGTCCTGTGTTTCCAGGGTCTTATGTTCTCTAGCTCAGAATCTCGTAATTATGATGCATTAAGAAGACCTTTCAAAGGGCTTTATTTTCTCAGCTATGTTTTTTCGCAAGTTCGAGCCCCTTTTCACCAAATTGGGACTTTCTGGCTCCAGTAAATGTGAAAATACAAAACAACTAGCAGAGCTTCAATGCCTTCAGTATAGTTTAGTTTATCTCAGACATTTTCTCAAAATAATTGGGAACTTGTATGAAAGCAGTTCAATGGCAGGATAGCGTTGATTGAAACACTGACACTTGAAAAAGAAGAAAGTAATTGTCAAATGGTTAAAATGCTGTATATTTTTGCAGGTTTGTCAGACGAACACACAGCGGTTTCAGTCAGAAAAGCAGCGTAACCTCCTCCAACCCGCCCTCCAAACACAAAATAAGCTCTTTCATATGGAAATGGACTAATTGATTTCCTAAAATCCACATTAAAGCCGTGTATAATTGTGCTTGCTGTTTTGGAGCAATTAAAGCAGAATTTTCCCAACAGTTAATGACTATTATGGGATTTGCGTAATTGAGGCCCCGGTTGAATAAGCTTTGGGTTTTTTGTTTTTTTTAGAAGCTGATTCTCCTCCTCAGTGAAGGCGAGTGGAAATCCACTGCAGTGTCTCAGCACATGAGCTACAGCAGAGGGAGTCCCAGCACTTTAACCTTTGACCTTTACACACAAAGCCATGCCTGCATATGACCCTTCTGGTTATAAAAACATATTATGACATCAAACTCTGGCCTTTTGTTTTGACAATTTATCTGTGGAAAGGGATTTTTCCATGAGCGAGAAAACATCTCTCTATACAACAGAATGACATTTGATGTAGAAAAACCATAGACTGTAAAAAAAAAACAAAAAAAAAACATGGACATAGCCACAGTGAAGTGGCCCACTGGTTTGTGGACTCGTGTTTTGAAGCCTCAAGATCAGCATTACTGCTCTCAGCATCTTGGTTTTTTGGAGACAGGAGTGACCATTTTGGGCAAGAGGCTGCAGCTATGGAGAAGCAAGGGGTGGATCTGACTAAGAAGCCGAGGACACTACTGGCAGACAGCCTGTCACTCAAAGCAGCTCCCCTTCATTTTGTGTAACTTTAAGCCTTAATAAAATGTAAACAGGTGAGTAATGTAAAAATTCACCCCCACATAGTTGTCATAAAGGGGGAAATGAGCTATAGAGATCAAAACAGTTTTTTTGTACCAGGCTGTAAACATGTTTATTTCTGCTGTGAAGTTGGGCATTTAAAAATGGGGGTCTATGGGGATTGACTGGCTTCTGGAGTCAGCCTTGTGTGGCCATTCAAAGAACTGCAGTTTTTGGCACTTCCGTATTGGCTTCATTTTTCAGCCCTGAAGGTTGCTGCTCGACCAAAACATGTACATCTAAGGCCTCCATGTGGGTCTGTGCTGATACTTGCTGTTAGAGATAGAAACATCAAAGTCAAGTGAAATTTGTGGTCATAGGTGATTATTTTTGTTTTTTTCTATTAATATTTTTAAATTTTGACAGCTGAGCAGCTTTCTTTTTTAATTGTGAAAATTGTAATTGTGGTGTGGTCTTGACAGAGCAAGCTTTATGTTCTCAGGCTATAAGTATTTAGTGGTCTCAAAATTGTTTTTTTAAACTTTGAAATCACAAAGCAATTCAACAAAAGTGTTGGGTGTTATTTAGATTAAATAATTAGCCGAAATGTGGATGGAAGTAAAGTCAGTGATGTCAGTTAGTGGACATGTAGGACATATGTGTGGGTGTTTTGGGGGAAAAATGACTAAGGAAGTCTCAAAGAAAGAGCCTGGAGAGTGTCTCAGATAGGATTTAGGGACACCTTATGTAATGACTGGGAGCTCTGGGCCCAGGTGTTCCCACCCAGTCTACCAATTACGTGTACCTCCCAGAGAAGAGAAAACAAGGCATAGAGTTATTCGCTTGTAACAATATGATTTTGCTTTGCTCACTAATTTCGTTCTCTTGCAGGTCGATCACAGACAAATACAAGAGAACATTTTCAGAAATTCTCAACAAGTAATGATTATTAACTTGAGTCAAAAACTCGAAAAGCTGATGATTCTATTGACTTTTCACAATGAATCTGAGCTAAAGCAAAAGGAATGACTGAAATTAGAGTGGGATTTTTTTCTCAAATCTCAGACATATTAAACTTGTGTCACCATCATGTGATCCCTTTTACGGTGTAAAAGATGTCAATACTTATATTAAATTGAATCTGTTAAACACTTTAACTAAAAGGATTTTCTCTGCCAGAGATTGTGTAATGTTGCAGGTAGCATTTAATATATCTTATAATAATTAAAGATGTTGTTGCGATTGCTTTCTGCAACTTAACACAAGGTCCCTGTGATAATCCTATTGCCACTCAAATTTTTGTAGCAAGTTTTTGAAAACTTTCAAATGTCAGCGCAAAAAAAAAGTAAACTAGTTTTCTTTCAAATGAACTGCAAAGATAGTGCACTGTCAACATTAGCAAAATTAGTAGCACAAGTGTTTATAACTGGATGTGATGATCAAAAGAAGACAGTTTGAGTTATATTTGACTGCTCCACGTTCATCCAAACAATTGAGATCTTCCCCAAGTGGCCACTAATGTCTTTTGAAGTTGATAATGAGTTGAATTTATGTTATGATGTTGGGTGACCAAATTTGTCAGGGAAGACAGTGTCAGGACGTCTAATGCCAACGTCAATTGATGTGGAATACTGAGAACAGATGAAACTGATATTTTTTTGTTTTTACATTGTGTTGTTAAGTAACCAAAAGTCAACATTTTCCAAACATCTCATGCCAACATTATCTTGATGTAGAATAATGACATTTAGTTGTATGGTATAGAGAAAAAATCCAACGTCTGCAAAACACTAATTCTGACATTAGACATTTGAAATATTGTCATTCCGATTTTCATTCCAACGAAAAGTTAACGTCTGTCCAACGTAAGAGTCCAACATCTTTCTGACGTCTAGTGACAGCAGGGTTTATTAATCCCTTGATAGTTTTGAAGGGCCAAATATAACATGACCATGCGTGCCAACCATGTTGTGTTGTTTTCAGCTGAGTGTCGGCAGGCTTGGCTGTGTTCTGGCTCTGTGGGAGCCAGTGTGAGCCAGGTCTGGCCCATATGTGTCTGCCAGATGTGGCTCAGTGTTCAAACTTATTTGACCTGAGAATCGGCTCCAGTTAGCGGCAGGAAGGAAAGCTTTGGGGCAGTGAAGATCAAATAGTAAATACCAGAACAAAGATGGCTACTGATCATGTATGTGCCCTCTGTCTCGCTTCAGTGTCTACGGCTGCCCGCTGGCCAAGAAGAGGAAGGCTCTGGAAAAACAACCACTGGAGCCGGCTGCCAAGAGGAGGCCCTTCCTCACCTCCTGCACAGGCGAGGAGGAGGAGGAGGAAGAGGACCCCAGCGCCTACACCACCTACGAGAATGAAGCCATGGAAGTGGGGGAGGAAGGGAAGGAGCAGGGGGAGATAGTGGAGGAGGAAGAGGAAGAAGAGGAGGGGGAGAGAGAAGGAGACGAAGACGGTGATGTGGAGGACGAGTTCTCGGAGGACAACGAGGAGCAGGGAGAAGAGGAGGAGGAAGAGGAGGAGGAGGAGGAAGAAGAAGAGGAGGAGGTAGAGGTGGAGAGAGCAGATACAACAATGGGAGGAGTGCGGGCGGAGGAGGAGGAGGACGAGGAGGAGGAAGGGATGTATGAGGAGGAGGAAGAAGTGGAGGATGGTGATGATGAGGAGGAGCAGGAGGATGAAGGAGAGGACGACGAGCAAGAAGAGGAGGAGGAAGAGGAGGAGCAGAATCGTCAGCATGGTGAGTTTCTCTATTTGGCTATTGCTGCTTATTTCCTGCATTTTCATTCTGCTTTCTATGTGGTTGTTTGCTAGATGACATCATATGGTGGGTTTAAAATCTATGAAGCCATGCCACCCTATCACCGATTTTTTCCCCCATTGTATCCCTATGTGCAGAAGTGACTGTTTCGTCAATGCGGTCTTGGTGAACAATTGCATTGGGTTTACCCAAAGTTAATGGGGTTTCCTGTGACTGCTTCACAATAAAAGCCACCCCGTATTTCATCAGTTTAATGTTGGATTACATGCATGCCTCATTTCCTGTAAATCTCTTGTGTGTAGGTAGGAGATCTAAATTAAGCATGGAAATGGTGGACTCCGCCACTCACATTGAAAAAAAAAAAAACCTATTTGGGTAAGATAAACATTGGGATCATGGTTAACAGGAATCAAAGTCGATTGTTGGTAGGAGTCGTGATATGTTTCGCTGTCTCTGGTGCCAACCTTAGACACTTGCTGTTCCCTAACTTCCTCCCCTGCTTCTGTGGTGCAACAAAACAAATTCATACAACGACCAGAGTGCTAGTCCCGCCAACCGTTTTCTAATACACACTCAAAATAAATCGATTCACACTGGAATTTTTTTTTGTTCTTTGAAACTAAAGAAGGTGAGAGAGTGCATTAAAGTCAGAAATAAAAACAGGGAGGACCCCCTGGGCTCCCCAACAGCCCCAAATATTCTCAAATCTTAGAAGAGCCCCTGCACACACCTGACCTTTGAGGGACTGCCATGATTGGATTTGCCTCTTGACAAAGATGAATGAGGACAACAAAGATCTAAAGGTTGAAAACAGACAATTCATCCACTGATAAATATATTAATGTTTTTTATTAACTGGCCCTTGGGCTCCTGTTATTTTGCGAAGCAAGTTGAGTGTCCCTGCTCTGGAATTATTATATTTCAGGGCAAACTATTGTATAATGAGATCCAGACTACAGCTCACCAACTTTTCTTGTAAAGTACATGAATTTGTGTCATAGGTCTGGTGCAGTGGTTAACACTGTGGCCCCACAGCAAGAAGTGTGTTTGCATGATCTCCTTGTGCTTGCGTGGGTTTTCTCCAGGTGCCCCAGTTTCCTCTCCCAGTCCAATTGCATTTTGGTTAACTGGCATGTCTTAATTGCCCATAGTAGGTGTGAATAGTTATCTGCTTGTATGTGTCAGCCCTGTGATAGACTGGGGACCTTTCCAGTGTGCATCCCTGTCGGCATCCCAGCTGGTCTTTGCTGCAGTTCACAGTATAGCCATAGTATTGCAGTCATTATTCTCATGGCCGCATGAGGTCATAAGTCAAGAGGAAATGTCTGATTATGTTTTTTTTGGGAGAACAGTCCCTGAGTCTTGCAAGTTTGATGCTAAATATCTTGGGACAGCTGCAGCTCAATCTGCAAGTGTCCATGTTTGAAAAAAGTCAACATGGAACTTTTCCAAAAGGTGGACATATGTGTGAAAGCCAAAAAGCTATAACCTTTATGGATAGATGAAGCCAGTAACATGCTCATATTCAGGTCCTGTTCTGGGTCAAACTGGTGTCCAGTCTTAATTTGCATTGTATTTTGGATCAGCAGTAGGAGAGGAGAAAGTGATGAGAGCTGCTGAGCAGAATCTGTGGTAGACCAGATGCTTTGCGCTCTCCCTCCCGCCACGTTTCCCTCGATTCCCCCCAACACCCCCCGTGTCCTCAATCGCTTCTGACAGCGCTTCACGAATAATCGGGAGAGGAGCTCTGCTGAGTTATTAACTCCCACCCTCCCCTCCCTTCCCCTCCCTTCCCCATTCGCCTCCTCGTCTCGGCGGACGTGTCACATGCGCTCTGCCTCGGCTTCTCCTCCTGAGAATATTTATGGCTCCCGAATCGGAGCACCTCACACGCCTCCCTTTTCAATTTCTCTGCTCTCATTCGCCGTCTCTGTCCCCAAAATCAACAGCGAGGCTTAGTGGGGAGAGCAGCGCTGCTCTGCACAGCTCCGCACAGCTCTGGGTTGTATGTTTTTTGTGAGTAAACAGTGGATCATAATTGGGAGGGATGCAGCTAATGTATTCAGGAATATATGAGAAGAAACTGGGTTCATCAGCATTGCTGAGTTTATTAGAGGCTGTATGAGCTTCATTTCCTTTTCATCTGCAGGATTTTTATTCTATAAACGAACAGATAGTTACATTATCTACAAAATGAATCCATTTTCTCTTTTATTTTTGACCAATTACCTTCTGTTTATGTTGTTTAGAGGGAAAAATACTGAGCGAAACTGTGCTGATAGCTGGCTGTGATTTGAGATGGGTTTTGTGTTTAGATGTAAAGCCTGAGAGGTTTGTTTTTTTTCTTTCCTGACAGTAGAGAACCACTACAAACCCAGTGGACAATCAAAGCTCATTCCAATTCAGAAGGACGACAACAATAACAACAGCTGCACCATCAGTGCCGGTAACGGCACCGGAGAGGAGTACGAGAACTACGACGAGCTTGTTGCCAAGTCGCTCCTCAACCTAGGGAAGATCGCAGAAGACGCCGCTTACCAGGCCATGACCGAGTCTGAGATGAACAGCAACTCTTCCAACAGCGCCGGAGAAGATGACGATGATGAGGAGTATGATGGCAGCAATCATGGCGACCGGAAGGGCGAACTCAGCGTGGACCTGGACAGCGATGTAGTCAGGGAGACAGTGGATTCTCTGAAGCTCCTGGCGCAGGGACATGGTGCCATGCTGCCTGAGGACGGCTACCCAGAAGGCGCTATGGTGGACGATGTTGGCCACGCTAACGGGCGGCCTGGTTTGGGGCCTAGAGGTCAGGCGGAGGAGAGCGAGGAGGAGGTGTGTCTCAGCAGTCTGGAGTGTCTGAGGAACCAATGCTTCGATCTGGCTCGGAAACTGAGCGAGACACAGACATGTGATCGACCCGTCCACCACGTCCTCCATCACCAACTCCAAATCCCAACAGACCATCAGGTGCATCACCTGAACAGGTACGTCATCTCTAAAGTCTTTTGATCATGTTTTTGTTTATTCCAAATATTCATATTTTATCCACTTTTGTGTCATATTAAAGGCTCTGCAGGTAGATTAGAGTATTCTTTATACTAATGACCCATATTAGCATAATTACCACTGACATTTCTACTGTGACTCAATGGGCTGGCTTTGAAGCGAGTTGAAGGGTGGGCGCAGGGGGAGAGACATGAGGCAATGGTGAGATAGTGAGATGAAAGAGACAGGTGCATAACAGTGGTCTACTAAAAACAACAGGATGTTAGTTACTGTGTGACTCGGACCCCTTATCAACACTGTCAACAGCTGTGACACAGCTCGTAGAGGCAATTAAAATACTTACAAACCATAGCAACCTGAAAAAAAGATGGTCCCAGAGTTTGCCTGAGAATCACCACGTTTTTAAGTTCTCTTCAGTATCAAAGTAATCCAGTGAAAGCTGTCTGAGCATCCATGGGTACACTGCAAACAGGAACTGCTAATGGGTAATTCAGCATACTTAAAATGGTACCAATTTGCCAAAAATGTAAACAAGTCTAGGCTAAAAAAGTCCCTGAAGTTGTAGCCCACACCTAACTGATTCCATGGCAACATTTTAATTTGTTGGTTGCATTGGTTTGCCTCTTTCTTCATGTCCGGACATATCAGATTTTACAAGATCATATTTAGGATTTCCAAGAGCCTTATACTGCCACAGTTATCAACAGCATATTTGTGAAAAATCTTAGTTTTGATGTAAATTCTAAAAGTGAAAATTCAGTTTTTATGTAACTATTTTTGCTGGAGGGCGAGATCTGGCCTACGGGTCAACTATTGATTTAATCAAACAAAAGAAGGTATGAGCTTTTTGTATCACAAATTGACAGTAATTTCAGACTACACACCAAGTGTTGCCTTACATTAAACTGCACTGAACCTCTATTAGTGGCTGGGTGGAACAGGAACTCCAAACATTATCTGGTTTCCTGGGTAAACCATTATGCCTCCAGGCTCTGAGAACAGATTTGGACCTCTTCTAACTTACTACTCAAGCTCAGTCTTAAATGCTATATCTGAGGCAACTGGACTTGCTTGAGTGTCTTAAAGAACTGAAGAAGTCTCTGGGATGAGAGGTGAAACGTCTTCAAGAAACTCAAGCAAGTCCAGTTGTCTAAGATATAGCACTTAAGACTACCATGACCTGGATGATGGAGAATCTTCACCACAATTTTCCAGTATTTTGTCACTGTTGGTAATTTCTTGTCCTACTTACGGCTCAGGTATGACAGCTGCCAGCAGGGCGACCAGGACGAGAACAGGTCTCTGGAACGCAACTACTCCGACATGGTGAACCTGATGAAGCTAGAGGAGCAGCTGAGCCCAGGGTCCAGAGGTTATCCAACCAGCTGCAGTCAGGAGGGCGATGAGGACACCACATCTGTGGCCTCCGATCGCTCGGACGAGACCTTTGACATGGCCAAAGGAAACCTGTCGCTGCTGGAGAAGGCCATCGCCTTGGAATCAGAGAGGGCGAAGGTCATGAGGGACCGTATGGCCTCAGAGCACTCGTTGCCCCGTCGGGATCACCATCATCATCGAGGTCACGGCGAGCATAGCTCAAGGCTGAGCTGCGCCGGCGAGGAGCGCAAGTCCAGGATGCACCACGACGGGTTGAAGAGGGCGTACTACCCTAAAGGTAGGCAGTAAAAACCCACACACTGACCCTGACTGTGTCATCATTGATTTGTGTTCAGCAAAGTTGTCAGTCATATATGTTGATTCTCGATGTTTGTTCATTATAAACACTGTTGGAAAATGTTGGTATGTAAAATATTGAGTTATAGACGTGTTGTGTTTTGTGTTCATGAGGAGTTTTGTCTACATTGTATTCCTATCCACGTGGTTGTACACTCAGATATTTTACATCTGTGAAAGAGAAACTATTGTCTGGGAGGTTTTTTTTCATGCCAGGACTATTTTTACCTCGACTGCTGGACTTCCAGAGGCAAATTTAGTTCAGTCAGTCAGTCAGTGTGTGTAGCTCTACAATATTAAACTGCATCACTATTTACAGCACCTGAACAAAATCATTTCATAACAATTCTAAGAGAAATGTGTTACAGTAAAATTAAGTAATAAGCAATCTCTGAAACTACAGAATCTTCAAACAAGTCACACTGCAAGATGATAAAAACAGTAAAACAATGTTTGTTCTCTATAACAAATATTCCTAAAAACGGCACTCACAAAGTTATCATCTCATCATGTTTCCTCTCCAAATTCTGCCAATTTCACATCACCTCTTTGCATCATGTTTGACCTGCAACTGCTTTTACTCCAAAAATCTGACCCCAGGTCAGCAAGGAGGAAGTTTATCTTGTCTGCCTGACTTATTGTAATCCTCAGCACTGCAGCAGCCAGAGGCTATCACTGCTGTAGCAGTGAAAAAAACACATAACTGTAACTTTAATGTCTGTCTTTTTTCCCCCTGATTTGAACATTTCTGTGCACACTGAATGAGTTTTCTGACCCCTGGGCTCTTGGAACCTGTTAAAATCCCATTGTGTTATTCCAGAAATGTTGTACATGGCCGCCGATGAGATAATGGGTGCTCATTTTCAGCATTCAGGACCAACACATTTTTTTGTTGTTTTTTTCCGCAGATGCATGGTTTTCCTCTGACAGCAGCTTATGTTGTTAAAATAGGCCGGTGTGGGAACATCAGACGACCGACTTGTCAGGCATGAGTAATGGCAATCTGCACGGCCCGTTAGGAGAGCAAATCCATCTGTGGGACGCTATCTGCGGCCTATTTCTCTAAATCCACTCAAATACAACCCCACTGCCGCTGGGAGGGAGCCGGAGCTGTGCGGTTATCAGCCACACAACAGGCTCAGATTGGCTTCAGACTGCTTCATTAGCACACAGGATACCTTTGTCAGCCCACAGGAAGTTTTTATTAGTCCGCAGGAAAGCTTCAAGATCAAGAATCTCACCAAGGACATTAGATTCGGGCCAATTCCAGGTGTCAATCTCTGGCTCAAAGCTGACCTGAGTTCTGCTAACTTGAGCTAATTCTCAGCCCAACTGACCAAAACCTGCGCCCCTTAAACTGTAGCCTGCCATTTTGTTTCACTTTATTCATTTAGCCTTATTTTGTGGTCATGTTCGCTGATTTCTTGTTGGTAATTTCTTTTTTAGCTTGTGATGTATTCATCCTAGAAAAAAGGTCATCTTCAGTTGACACAGCAGCTGCAGTAGTAGCAGAAATATGCCAATTTAAGAGTTGTCATTTCAACAAACAACAACTTGTACAACTGTGTCATTATCATCTGTGCTTGTCGCCATTTTTCAATTACGATCATGAGTGGGAACAACATCAGATCTAGCCGACTGTGCCGACACTTGACCTTTTGACTCAACACCACCTCATCTCTCTATCCTTTGCAGACTCTTCCAGGGGGGAGAAGAAGGAGAGCAAGTGTCCGACGCCGGGCTGTGACGGGACTGGACATGTGACGGGTCTGTACCCACACCACCGCAGCCTGTCTGGGTGTCCTCACAAAGACAGAGTCCCGCCTGAAAGTAGGTCCCACTGCCTGGATGTTATGCTGCACTGAAAAAACACCCAGCTCAAAATAATAACAGTCTGACAAGTCATTTCAGCTAACTAAGTAGTAGTAGTAGTAGTAGTAGCATTTTAGCTAGCTTATCATTTCTCAAAGGTAGAGCTGCTTGAGGCCACAAATGATGTTATTATTTGAGTTAAACCTCAGCTGGGGAGATAAGGATCCCCAAATGTGCTCTAGTTAGCGAAATTTGGGTAAATGCCAAAATTAAATGTCAAAGAAGGAACTCTGGTGTAATAAAACAATTAGCATTACAAAATAAAGTATGAAGTTTAGCAGGCTAGCGAACAATAATACTGTATAACCACTAGACTGAACTTTAGGGGTAAGCTAGGCTAATTAGCTAAGTTAAATTGCCTTGGCTAGTTAGCTTGCTTTTGTGGTTTTGGCTATAACATTGTTTCTTTCTCTTTAATTTGTCATATTTCAGCTTAATGGGTCTCACTGGGTCTAATGCTGCATTCACGTGATATTGTTCAGACTGTAGCTAATTAAGCAGCTGAAAGGGAAAAACTTTCCAGTTTCCTAGTTATAGAAAAGATTTGGAGGTATTTGGTTTTTCTAGCTATGATATTTACCATTTACTGAAAACACAATATAGAACTGTCGACAAATCTTTGGTAAAATGTCTGTGAAACAACCAACCGCTTGCAGTTACATTAACTTAGCTAATTAAAAGGTGATTAACAAAAATAAGAAATAACACAACAAAGTAGCTAATTTTGGCTCTTTATGTGGTGTGACTACAAGTGTAGCAAAGAGAATTACTACCATATGTTGGAATAATGCAGTGTTACTCATCCAGAAAATCACAGTCCTTTAGCTTCAACATCTGAGGTTTAACTTACAATAAATCTGATTATTTTTGCCTCTGAGAAATGTTTGTAGATCTGAAACTTCTTTTTTTTTTTAACCTTGAAACAAATAAATTACTTCCCAACCTCATTACATAACAGTATTCAAAAATAACAGTCAACAGCTACACCACAGTGCTAGATGTCTATAGAAAAGTAAATTCTTGTACACACAGTATCATGACACCTGCTCCATGATCCAAAACTCACTCACTGTCTTATTTCAAAATTTAAGTTAATTTACTGGTCAGACCAGGATAATATCACCTGATTTCAGAAAACTCTTAAAACTAAATTCCCATTGTACAAAATTGGTATCTTCTCAACATGTAGATATTTATAGATTAAGATTTAAAAAATTAACTCAGACTTCAAATGACTTGTTTGATGGACTGTGTCGCAGTGAAAGTTGGACAGTTTTTGGCATGTTAGCCGTCCGCCATCATGCATTCGTCCTGCATGACTCTGCATTGTGTTTTGTTGTGTTGGGAGTGTTTTATAGATATGCTGCATTTGACTTGGTAAAAGCTACAAATGGAGCTGAGGATGTATTGCTCATCTATATCGAAATAATTAGCAGTGTTATAAATGAGAACTTAATCATGTGTGAAAAAGCACATTTAAACTACTGGTGGTTTTATTTTAGTGTTGAAGTGAAGATTTCATTGTTTCTGTGCAGTCTCCATAGTGCGAAAGCGTTGGTTGTTGTATAGTATGTTTACAGTGGCACAATCGAGAAGGTTTTTCTTTTTTTTTGCTTTAGTTTTCGTGTCCTCCTTTACTTTCTTTTCTTCCTCCTCATCACACCTGCCTGATGTCTGGTTTTGGTATCTGTGTTGCTGATGTAACGTGAACAGCATGAACAATCAGTTTCATTTCACTTGCTGGCTGCAAAAATCTCACAAACCGACCTGCATGAAAACACCTCCGAACATCTGAACCTGCTTTAATCACACATACTAAAGTCACAGGTAATGTGTGACATTAGATTAGATTATCAGATAAATAAGTCAGCTTGGTGGCGCTATCTTGGTGTCGCACTTGCAAAATGTAACAATATAAAGAAGACCAGAATAGAATACAAATTAAGATTACTACAACTGAGAAATGTAGCACTGTTACCATCGTTAAATTTATGGTAATAAAGCGAACATTTTCTAAAAGTTACATTACATTTTCCAAGACACATCAAATCCCAACTTTTCCAGTATTTTCATCAAAGAAGGTCATTTTAAATGAAATATGTGGATGGAAGTATGCATTATGGCATGTATAGTACATTAAGACAACACAATAAATTAAAAATGAAAAACATTATGCAGAAAAATTATGGAGAATAAACTTAACCTGTATAAAGGTAAAGTCTTGGTGTAGAGACATGCAAGCTGAACTTACACTGTAGATGGATACACACCATGTAAACCATTGTTGCAACCCAATACTTAGTTCTCATGATGCAAAATCATAAACCCTTGTATTTTTATCACCGCACTCGTTGTTCCTTTACCATCTGCAGAGTCATCAGCAGATTTTAACAGTGCATGACAAACTTTTGCTTCCAGTATGTTCTCGTCTCATGAAATTTCATGAAAATGAGCCCAGTGATCAAAATGCAAATGAGACTTGTGTTTCCCCAGCAGGAAAGGATTACACGGAGAAGACATGACTAGAAACAGAAAGAGACATTTACCTCCAACTTAAATTGTTTTTGCAACTTGTTAAAGTAGTTTTCACTAAATGAACAGTTGTTGTGTGTTCATTTTCTGCCATTGACATGTAATTCTTTCATGCTGGAGTTTGTCACAACACTGACTCTTTGTTGCAGCATTCATGCTCATTTTGGGAAATTTTAGTGGCCCACTGTCGTGTCAGTCGTGCATCTATAATCTGTCGTGCCAGTCGTGCAGCTGTAATCTGTGCATGCCTAACCGTCGCATCTGAACGCCCGGTAACTCTCCTGTCTGCTCCTAACCCTCGCTGTCTTTCTCACCTTTTCCTGTCTGTCAAAGTCCTTGCCATGTATGAGAATGTTTTAAAGTGCCCCACTCCTGGCTGCTCTGGACGGGGTCATGTCAATAGCAACAGGAACTCGCATCGCAGGTGAGTGAGTGAGTGGCCTTCAGCTGGGCCGCTGAATACACCGCCGACATGTGAATGTGGCAGATTTACAGCACAGACACTGTCAGCTTGTGTGTTGTTTTATAGAGAACATTAAAAGGGGGTCATTTCAGTGCTGCCTGAAGTTTAGTCTTAATGAGAAAACTCAGTCAAGTCAGTTGTGAGTCTTTCAGGCTCTGAATGCTGACCATTAAATGACACGGCATTTGGATATTTTTGTTTAAAGCTGTTAAAAGTGTTTTTCTAGGTGGAACATGAGCATTATCATGAGTTCAGTCGTAAAATGTAAAGTCTCATGTAAGTCAAGTCTGTCAAAAACCAAGAGGCACTGCTCACAGGAAGTCTTGTGGGTGTTTTTTACCCACTAAAAGGTACAGTTTTTGTCCCAAAAAGAGCTATTGGCCACAGACTTACAGAGGATTATCTCAGCCCTGATACCAAAAATTGCCACATTCTCTTTCGTAGAAAATTATCTCTGTTTCTGCCGCCTTCATGCAGACATGCTGGAACATTCCCAGGTTTGGATGTGTGTGGGAAAGGGGCTTAAAACGTTTTATGTTTTAAA
The DNA here is from genome assembly GCF_006386435.1 of Epinephelus moara. Lineage (NCBI taxonomy): Eukaryota > Metazoa > Chordata > Actinopteri > Perciformes > Serranidae > Epinephelus > Epinephelus moara. Next base: position 13,288,448 of record NC_065517.1, read on the forward strand.
TGTTGCCATGTTTGAGTTGAAGGTGTGTCTGCGTCACAGCAGCAGTTCAGCTGTTTAACAGGCAGAGCAGAGCATCACATACAGGCAGTGAATGCACACACACACACACACACACGCACACACACACACATGCTTACACACATGCATTTTTTTGAATTATGTAAAGTGATTAGGATTCACACTCATTTTCTCACACATACGTAGAGCCTCAAATCACAGACATACACACTGTCTTATGCACACACTCTGACTGGAACACACTCTTGCACGTGCGCACACACACGCACACACACACACACACACACACACATACACACACAGACACTTACAAATTAGCTCACAGACAGCAGCACACGTGCGCTGGCAGACAGAGAAGCACACACACACACTCGCTCAGACGTGGCTGCAGGGTGTGTTATGTAGCACAGCTCCGCTGGGAGAGGAAACAAAGCACTAGCTAGCTAGCTTAGCTACTGTTAGCTACCAGCTCACATAGCTTTCATGTCTGGCAGTCACCATGGAAACGCCTTCATAGCAGCACTAGCAGCAGCCGCCGTGCTGATCTGTCACACACTCCTCACACACTCCTATCATCCTTAAAAATGTGTGCGTGCGTGCGTGCGTGCGTGCGTGCGTGCGTGTGTGTGTGTGTGTGTGTGTGTGTGTGTGTGTGTGTGTGTGTGTGTATTGGTAATAACAGTATTTCATTCCCTCTGTGTATGAAGTGATTAGAAATTGCCCGGAGTGACAGACAGAGGGAGAAGCAGGAAGTTTTAGTTTTGAATACAAAGTGTGTTTCAGGCGATCGACTTCTCTTTTACCCCAAATTCACATCAGAATAACCCCGTCAGCAACTCGGAAACGACTGCCTGTCCAGTCAACACCAACTTTATTTAGGACAAACTGTCTTCACCAGAAATACCATGATACCATCAGACTGTTTGGTGGACAAAATGAGTTTTCATTAGCTAAACCAACACATATGTACATGTCAGCCTGCGTTAACAGGACTATTTCTATTCTCACTTTTGACTTGTATTTCACTTTTTTGTTTAAAAGGAATGCACTTACAATTGTTGGCAACTTCCAGCCTTTGTTCTTGTGGAGGTTGAATGAAACCATGTTAATTAGGGCCGACACAGCTGCTACAGTAAATAAGTGTAATGTACTCTATTTAAACAATCACTGCAGATATAACAGCTGATGGAAAGTAGTAGATTTGTGTCATCTGCATAGCTGCCTGCGGGGTTACACTTGACTGTAGACAGAAAAAAAAAAATTGAACTTGATACAAATTTAGAGAGTGTTGCTTACTTATGCTCGTCTTTGGGAGTTGGTGTGAAGTAACACATTTGTCACTCGAGAAAACAGTGTTTGTTTGGAGCAGTCTTCGCTGCTTTTTGCTTTCAGCTGTCTGTCAGCCAGTCAGTAAACAGTAGTCAGTAAAATGGTAAACCAGTACCAAACTAGTTAGGTACAGTTTGAACAGTCACTGCACCAGTAAGCCAGTATATAACCAGGCAGTCAGAGAACCAGTAAACCAGTCCGTTCGTAAATGAGTCAGCAACAATTCTGTTGTGTGAACTCATCAGTGCTGTGAAATTTATAAAGCAGTCAGACAGTTAGTGCAGAACAGCCCACTAGTTGACCAGTTAGTCAGCTAGAAAACCAGTTTAACCCTCAGCTTGTAAACCAGTTAGTCAGTGCATCAGTCACGAACCATCAGTCAGTAAACCCGTAATGCAGTCATCATGAAGTAGGCCATATTAAATCCATAATTCATATTGAACTGCTGTTACTGACAGCTGAACCGCTCTTCATTCAGAGCCAGATGCTGTGTGTGTGTGTGTGTGTGTGTGTGTGTGTGTGTGTGTGTGTGGACAGTACAGTATGTAACCAGGCCGTGTGCTTTCTCCCCCCCTCCTCCATCCTCACGCCTCCTCCTCCAGTCTGTCCGGCTGTCCCATTGCTGCCGCAGAGAAGATGGCGAAGGTCCACGAGAAGAGCCTCCCGACTGACAGCGGCAGTAAGACCAATCAGACGTCAGACCGTGTCCTCAGGTACCTCCCACTTAGAGAGTTAGACGGACATTTATATAACGTGTTTTAATAAAAATGATCTGCTTTGTCATTAAGCATACAGTTAATTGTCATGTATTATTGAGGGATGCTGAATGGTGCATTCAAATTTGAACATGTACCATAATCACAAAGCCTACCTTGTCTTATTTCTTTTTGGTTTGCTATGGAGTACATTTACCATACTCAGTTAAATCAGGGATGCCAAATGGCGCTCATTCTTAATCGTGCTGAATCCCTACAATTGCAGCTACAGATAATGTCAATCTTATTTAGATGGGGAAAAACTGTAAAAAAAAAAATTAAATAAAAAAAAACAGTACAGTTATCCTCTCAAAAAGCTCCATAAGACAAGTAGGCTTTAGCAAGTGTCTAAAGGTTATTGTGTGTCTTGTAAATAGGGATGTCAAATAGTGCAGTGAAGTCACCAGCACATTAAAATTTTCCTTTTCTGTGCTGTGCTAAAAGCCAACATGGATTCTGAAACAGCTTTCAGACATATGTGCAGCCAGTTCTGGTGCACTGTGGATGCCAAATAGTACTGTGAAAACTGAAGATGTCTTAGATCAGGGATGCCAAATAGCTAGTAGATAACCAGCATAGAAAACAAATTAACTGTCCTTGTTGATTGTCTCCTAAGATGTGGAAGCAGACTGAGTATGTTTTCTGAGTATATTGGTCAATGCAGCTTAACTTCCAACTGTCATATGTTAATTAGGGATGCCAAATAGGACATTGAAATGTAAGCATAAGCCATAAATACAGCACATCCCTTGGTTTGTTCATTGCAATTTGGGATGGGAAAATAGCAGTAGATTATATTTAACAATGTTACCTAAATCAGGGATGCTAAATGGTGTAGTAAATGCAGCAAATTCTTCACACTAATGATGGCGGGAAGCAGCTGTAGGTCATACTAACCTTAATTGACTGGGGAAGAAAAATAGTGCAGTAACAATCCAACCTCTTAGAAATATTCACAAGACAAAAAGGCATTGGAACATATCTTTAGACTCCATTTTCTTGTCTCTCAAATGAAGGATGCTAAATGGTTTCCTATTTCCTAAGATTTGGAACCATGTTTTGATTACATTTACATTTTTCACAGATAGCAGGCATGTCAAATAATGCAGAGAAATTAGCAGTATGCAGACATTCTCCTCCTGAGCCAGTGTGTTTTGTTATGTAGGTAAACCTCTAATTAGTATTATTAAGGGATGCTGAATGGTGCAGTCAGATTTCCAGCATACATTATGAACCCACAGTCTACGTTATCTTGTTGATTGTCATCTTGGCTTTGGGAGACATGTCAATTATATTAACACATAATGCTTATATCAGGGATGCTGAATGGTGCAGAGAAATCCCTTATGGTTGCCTTTCAGGCCGATGTGTTTCGTCAAGCAGCTGGAGATTCCTCAGTATGGCTACAAAAATAACGTTCCAACCAGCACGCCGCGATCCAATCTGGCCAAGGAGCTGGAAAAATACTCCAAGACCAGCTACGACTACGGTGGCTACGACAGTCAGCATGGCAGCTATGGAAAGAGAGGCCCGTCAACCAAATCCCACCACGGGCGAGACACCTCCCCAAAGGGATACGATGGTAAGAAAAATGAACGCACATCAACACGATGATCGAATTCTAAATCGTCAGTCTCACAGTCTGGGGATGTGCCATCATTTATCATTTATGTCATTTATTTGTCTCCTTTGTTCAGAGGAGGTGTGGTGTTCTTGTTTTTCTTTTTTTTGGCTTGCTGGTGGAAAGAAATATGTCACAGTGGGTGGCAACAACACAGATGCTGCATCTACAGTACAATGCTGGAATTTAAATAAGTTAGAAGAAGAATAACAAGTAGTAACAAGAAGAAGCAGGTGTCACAGCGTCATTATTTATCTGAAAAATCTGTTACAGTCAGTCTAAATCCAATTTATGTTTTTGGATATGTCGAATTCTCCACCCCTGGCAAACATAAAAAACATTTATTTAAAATCATGGTGCTTTTATTCGTAATTTTTCTTATAAATTCAAAATGAGCAAAAAAACACCAGGTGGACTGAAATAGATTTACTATCAGTCCTTTGTTTCAGTTTTAGGGAATAAAACCACTATGAAGGATTTCTATTAATTTTCCTATTCTAGCAAGAACATTTTGTACTTGACGACAAAAGCTTGATAACACACACACACACACACACACACACTCAGCACTCAGTGTATTCTCTTTGTTATAGCGCTGAAAACGCCGGTGTTTTCCGCCTCTCCACATGGCTAGAGTGAAAGCAGAGCAGAGTTATGGAAATGCCAAGCCAAGAGCCTGCCTCCTCTGAGCAGTGGATGGAGGGATGGAGGAAGGGAGGAGGTGCAGATGGAGGGATTGTGAAACAGGAGAGAGATAATGGAGGCGAGCCCTGTTCCTTTGGCTGGGAGCCATTAGTGAGACGCAGGCAAGAGGGAGGTTTTTTAGACGAGGTGTCTGCGCTCCCCTCTCCGTCACGACTCCCTCCCTCCTTTCCAACATCCTTCCCTCCATCAGCATCACTCCAGCCTGCTGAGCCCCGATTCACCATCGCACCAGCATACAATCGCTGTGGCTTTCTCCCTTGTTCTTTGTCCCTACAGCTGCCTCTCTTTTTACCTCCGCCTGTCATATTTTGACTCTCTGTGTGTCTCTTCTTGCCTGGTGTTATTCTATATTCTTACTGTTGTCAACAAATCTCATGAAAAGAGCAAAACCAACAATGTGTTTGTCCATCTCTCAGTACTTTCCGACTTCTCTACCACTGTCTGTGGCTCCAGGCCCATTCGCTCTTACTGAAGACTTAAATCCTCATACATGTAGCTTTAATATGTAGTCCAGAATTTCCAAAAACAGGTGGTCATTGTAGTTTTTAGGAAATGTCACTCAAACAGGAGGAAAGAGTGAATTTGTTAGGAACTATTTTCAGTGGCGGATTAATCCACATTTGGTGCTCTTGTGAGTATCTGAGGCAGCAGGATGGTGCATGTGGAACTGAGTCAAAATAAACTACAGTGTGTGTGTCCATGGTAATGAAGGAACATGTCACCCAGTGCAACAGTGTGGCTCATTGATGTGTTTTTAATAGTTTTTGGGTAACAGTGGAGCTCTATGGCACAGAGGAAGAAGATATATCAGGCTTTCATACACACTTGAAACTCAGTAGTTGATACATTCACTGTTGGTTTGGGTCTGAATACAGAATGTCACCATTCTGTCTCTCTTTGCCTTCATCAGTCTAGTTTTTAAATACAACAGAACCTCTTTCTGTAATTTTTCATCCATCTGCTGCACAGTTTGGCCAAAAGCCAGCACCAATCAAACAAATAAACCATACATGTGTGCGCGCCTCCCCATAGCCAAACGCTACTGTAAGACGTCAAGCCCAGCCAGCAGTACGACCAGCAGCTACGCTCCCAGCAGCAGCAGCAGCCTAAGCTGTGGAGGAGGAGGAGGTGGTGGCGGAGGAGGAGGTGGTGGAGGAGGAGGAGGAGGAAGCAGCGCCAGCAGCACCTGCAGTAAGAGCAGCTTCGACTACACCCACGACATGGAGGCGGCCCACATGGCGGCCACGGCCATCCTCAACCTGTCGACAAGGTGCAGGGAGCTCCCGCACGCTCTGGGAGGGAAACCCCAGGACCTGCTGACACAGGTAGTCTGAGGCGGTGTGCACAAACATGTCTGCCTTCACACACCACAGTTATACACAAGAGCATGAAACAATAAACATTATATTACTATCAGAACATTATTTTGATATGTGTAAGAAATACTATATATATAAGATATCAAATAAAGTTTGACTCATGTTCATCATGGTGAGTTTTTATAGGATAATTCATATTTATTACAACTGTAGTCTTCGTTTTGTTCTATCAGCAATAACATTGTACCCACCAAGGTAACTGTTTAGATTTGAGAACATGGTGAAATCACTTAAAAGAAGTCAGACAGGTGAAGAAACTCGAGCAGTGATTATTAAATGTTACCAAACTGTCTGTTTTAAACGTCCATCACAGTTACAGACTCACCTCTACGGTCAACTTTGACCTGCTGTACTTAGCATACTTGTTTGCACACAGTTCTCCTCGGCAACGAGAGATTATGGCTAACATTTAAAGTGTACTTACTTGCTGTTTTACCTCTAAATAAAGTATCTTAGATAATCTGGATAAACTTTTCTTTTTCCCCATGTTTTCCGTGTTTCTAGATCTCAGCAGTCAACTTGGTGAGTACAATGTTATTATTACTGACAGAAATGATGGACAACACCATGAAAAAAGGGCCCATGTCGTAATAAAATGAGGGTTAAGGGTGATTTCATGTAGGAGTTAATCTAAATCTGGGATCAGTTCAGATGATTCTTTGGCAATATGAACACTTTTTTGTGACCCAGACATGGTCCAGGTACTCTGAGACTGCTTAAAGTCAATCTTGGACATGAAAGCCAGACCAATTTTGACATTTAAGGCAGATACTGACCCTCAGGATTGTCACCAACCACTGTTAATTGTTTACTGCTACACAAGTGATCGTCTGCCTCTCTTTCCATCAGAGCCCTGTTGGCGACATGGACGACAGCGGTGCTGTGGATGTTGCGGGACAGCCCGGCGGTCCAGAGGGCAGCGGGACGGTGTTAACCCCCCTGCAGCCGATGTCGCCCCAGCGGCAGGCTCTTCTCAGCAGTCGCTGCTACCAGCTGAGCGACACCGACTGCTGGGACCTGCCAGTCGACTACACCAAGATCAAACGGCTGGGGGATGAGCAGGACCACAAAGAGGTAACGGGAAGGTCTATGTCATAGAAACAACATCATACTATTTATAGTTCAAAGTTTACAGGCATCATATTGACAAAAGGCACTGCAGATCAGTCAGTGAGTTTTGTAGATGAACTAATTTAAGCCGACACATTTTAATGGATTCTTGGGGTGATCTCTGTACAATAGCTTCAGTTCAAACTATTCTAAAGTTCAGTGATGTGGAGGCAGAGAGAATAAAATCACTTAACTCTGAACCTTAAAGCCACCCTAAACTTTTCAGTGGAAGATGAATGTAAGGTAGGCATTGAATAAGTGACATGAAAATGTAAAAATGGAATCAATTTTAGACCAAATTGAAGCTTTAAATGCTGCTCATGCTCCACACTCTGCCCTTATAGTTATGATTAAAGGCTTTAAGCACCTAATTTAATATTTAGGCAGCCTGTCCCCTAATCATGCCAAGTAAGGATAATTTGAAGCATGAAATTGAGAGATTTAAGGAACCCAGAGTTTATATTAAAGGGTGCGTGTATAGATTAAGAGATGATTACGCTTTATAAGCTATTTAAAGGGATGCTTGTCCCCTGGTGCATAGCAGAAAAGCGCCACGGAGAAGTTGTGGACTTATTTTGCGAGGGCGTAGTTCTGGTTGCTAGTACGCATAATTTTTGCATCACTTTACATACATAAGAGGGAATTTTGTGAGTTTGGAAAGGTCCAGTGTGTGTGTGTATGTACAACTTCACTAACCAAAGGCATGGAGACCGCACAGAACAACAGTGCTTGCCAAAGTTGTACATCACAGCGCGGTTATTGTTGTTATTCCTCACCCTGGAGCCGCTACATAGAAGTAGTTCAGCACTGCAAATAATAAGGAAAGGCCAAAGACAAAGACGGTGCTGCAGGGGCTTGTTTTACTCTCAAGGAAATAGAATATTGTTTGAGTTTTATTAACTATGATATAGAAAAAGAAAAGGTGCCACAGCCGTTGCAGAGAGGTAGTTTAAATGTTCTAAGTGACAGAAGATAACCCTAATCAGAGCAGGATACGTATTCATCAAACTTGTGACAATTACACTTAAGAGTGCTTTAAAAAAACAAATTCTTTGACTATAGAGGAGAATAAGACACATTTTAAAGCAACTTAATTTATTACTAACAGCAAAGTGTGAACCCTAGAGAGTTAGGGAGAAAATTAAAAAAGTCATTATTTTAAGATACAAAGTCATTGATAAAGAAAGTTTTCATTGTTTTGAGACACTTTGTTATTATTCTAAGATTTTATGACAATATTTAGAGATATGAAGTCATTATTTTAAGATACTTAGTCATTATTTTAAGATACTAAGTCATTATTTAGAGATACTAAGTCATTATTTTAAGATAATTAGTCATTATTTAGAGATACTAAGTCATTATTTTAAGATAGTAAGTCATTATTTAGAGATACTTAGTCATTATTTAGAGATACTAAATCATTATTTTAAGATGCTTAGTCATTATTTAGAGATACTTAGTCATTATTTAGAGATACTAAGTCATTATTTTAAGATACTAAGTCATTATTTAGAGATACTATGTAATTATTTTGCGAAAGTTTCTCATTATAATGCCTTACTTCTTCATCACAATGGTGAAAATGGGCTTCCATACAGAAGGCTACATTGGCCCCAGTGCTGTCTTTAAAAAAATCTTTTTGTAGCCTACACTGTGATGTTATTTTGAATTTTAAAAAAAAAAAGAAAAGAAAAAAACATATGGGATTGTATTAAGTTTTGAATATGTAAATCCAACATGTAGACAAGTTATACTCTAGGACCACACTGACAGGTGCAGACTGTGAAGATGCATGAAAAGTGATTGCAAACTCAACCCATGCCAGCTTTAGGTTTGTGCTGCTAATTATGCTAATAGTAGATCTGCCTTACTCTGAATTACACATGTATATTTAAATAACATTTTGAGCTATCACTTCAAAACTTTTGATTAAATTCAAAATAAATGTGATAGATAACATGTATTCTGTAAGTGTGTGAGTAGGAGTAAAAGTAAAAGTAATTTTACTTTCGCTGAAGTTAAAATTTCACTTTTAGCAGTTTGATGAATCACTCTGGTTGATAGGGGAGACGCAGCCGTCCCTCCAGTAGGCTCATTGCGCTCTCCTGTGGTGAAAGGCTGCACTGCATCAGCTCAGATCCAGCAGCTCTATGAATGAACGCTTCAGGAGCTCGAGCATGGTGCATTAAAATGCTGAATTACACCACTAATACATAAGTAAAACACGATAGATCATCTGCACGCTTTAAATCCTCACAGATCTGATATCACACAGAGCAATCCATGCAGCAAATTGCTACATTTGCCTCGTTGGATTTAGAGCGCTGAAGTGAAAGGTTTTAATCAGGAGAGTAATTGCGTTTGTTAATGAAGCACGACATTGCAGAGGAGGCCGGAGCCTGGAGCTTGCCGGCTGATGGGATTTTCTCCAGACAGTCCTGAACAATTTCTGCTCCCGACTGAGGAGGTGTGATGTGTGGACTGCAGAGCAGACTGCAGTGCTACACAGCCACAAAGGCTCCTGTTCACTGAGTTCAACTGGTGCAGGAGGACTTTGAACTGGTTAACTGGGACTGATACAATTCACTGAAGCATTATCATGTGTTGAATCAAACAATACATACATGGATATATAATGACATTAAGAAAATAAACAGGCTCTCAAAAGCAGCCAAACATGTATAATGCTGAGATTATCAGGCTGTCCTATGTGTCCTGTTAACTGAACAGTACATTTACAGCCTTAGTAGGTTTTCCTTGGTCCGTATCAGAAATATACAGAAGCCAATGGCAGCTGCAGTTGCTCAAAATTCTGTCGGCTTTTTTATAATGAGATCACAGCTGCAACTATTATTTTCTTTTGTTCTATAAAATATAATTTCCCAGACCCAATGTAGTTAGAAACCTAAAGATACTGACTTTATTATCACATAAGAAGAAAAGCCGTGAATCCTCTCAACAGTGAAGCTGGAAATATTTCACATTTTTGCTTGAAAAATGGCTTAAAAATTTGATTATTCTGTCGTTTGACTAATTGTTTCAGCTCAAATTCAGATCATAGCTTTATTATTTTGTTATCAAAACAAACAGATTGTGTGTCATTAAACAAAGATGAGGCTTGAAGTTAATATTGACATTATTATGTTTATTTATTCCTCATTGTCAATACTATGGGAATATAAATGCCTTGCCACAAACATGCATCACTACTGTAAAAACAACTACAAAAAAATAAATTAATTAATTAAAAAAAGCTGAGAGTAGCTGCAGAGTTCTCGCCATCACAGTTTCAAAATGTAATCATGGAACATTTTAATCATGTTGGTCATCAGAAAAGCAAACACCAAAACAGCGCTGGTCATTTTCCTAAAGTTCAGTAGTGAACTGAAGGAAGTTTCTTGTGTTCCAGTGACTTTTGAAAGTTTTTAATGGCTTAAAAGGGCTTAAATTATCACAAAACTGCATGTTCAGCCATGCGACAGAATGGCTGTGATCGCTCATATGTCCCGTTAGGAGTTAAGGGGAAATTAATTATAAGCTGTCCCACAGAGGATAAAATTACACTAAACTGTAAAAAAAAAAATGTGTCTTACAATAAAATGTCATTAAGTCTTGCAAATGAAAAATCTACCAGTGAGTTGTGCCTCTCCTTCTAAAAACAAGTGTTCAAGAAAGTAAGATTAGAAACACACTACATTAAATAACTTGATAATATGGATGTTCTTTGTACGAGCTATCTGTGTCTCAAATGGAAAGATAATGTTGTAGAACTGCAGCCTGCTTTGTTAATGTGTTAACACAGATGTCATAGTGACGTGTCGTAGTCTGCTTATTTCTCGTCTCTACACCAGAGCGACGAGCTGGATCCCTTCCAGGAGCTGCTGGACGAGCAGCGCTACCCTGCTGAGGTCACTATGCCCAGCCCCAAACACCACAAGTACCCGCCCTGCAAGGAGAGCAAGAAGGAGCTCATCACGTAAGACTCACTATTACCTGTGATCTGATTAACACAGCGCTGTCATGAGATGTGTAAAGGTACTCAAGGTACTCAAAGCCAACCAGACTTCACTTTGCAGTCCCTTCATGTGAAACTGGCTTTTGACAACATGCAGTACATAAATGAATACATATAAACATACATTTAGAAACATGATACAGTAGCCAGAGGTATACAATAACTGTATGTGTTTCTTATTTTTTAATATAAAGCTGCTTATGTCAATGATGAAAAACAAGAACTCTGACTTGAAGTAAAAAAGTCGAGTCATTACATTAGTGTGATGAACATAAACTTATTGCTAGTGCCTTTAAAAAATAAATAACCCAATCAGAGTCAAGTTAAGTTGGTGCTCAGTTTGTGTCTCTTTCCCTCCTGCAGGTTGTCAAGCTGCCAGCTGGCCGACAAGAACATCCGCGGAATGATGACGACCAACTCCCAAGAACTCAGGTGAATCTACAAAGTCACTTTACTTCTGAGCATATTCAGGACAGGGCTGCAGTCATGACCACTAAACAAGACCAGGAATGAGCAGTTTGGAGGTTAAGATGAAGTCCAAATGTGGGTTGAGCTCATGGTGCAAGACCAAGACGCTGTTTCACCCATGTGCTTATACCTCAGGTGTCCGACCCCCGGCTGCGATGGATCCGGACACATCACAGGAAACTACGCCTCCCACAGGAGGTACAGGTTACCATCACACTACAACTGCCCGCAGCTACTCATGGAGTTCCACTATACGTGTGTTTCAAAATTAAAAATGTCTTCCTGTCCTGCAGTCTGTCAGGTTGTCCACGAGCCAAGAAGAGCGGCATCAAAATCCTGCACAGCAAAGAAGACAAGGACGACCAAGAGCCAATCAAGTAAGGTTTCTTTGTAGCTTTGATATAAAGCCTGGGAAGTGTGTCAGCAGAGAATTGTGAGAAACCTCAGTCTCAGATTAGTCATTTTTGCAGTCAGTATGCTCATGTCATTCCCTCAATTGCTAAATTATGCTCTCAGATTACCTCCTGACATCTATCTCATGGAAGCCATATACTTTTCATCACTTCAGAATGTCAGAAAATTTGTTGACAATAAATAATCTGTTGACTAATAGATTAATCCAGCACTAACTAAAATTAAAATTTAAAAAAAAGAATTTAAAATCAAATTTGAAAAAAAAAAAAAATTCTGCCCCTTGAAACCTACCAAACTTTGTGTACTGATACAGTTTTTTATAATTTCTATAAATACAAGATGAATATTTTCTGGTGTGTAAATAAAACTTAAATCAGCCACACTGACAGCTCTCTGTCCGTCATAATGCTGACAGATTCATCCGTCTACTCTCTTAAAATGCTGCCTGTGTGCGCTGACCTTTCTAACTTTAGGAAAGAATATTTTAGAGAGGAGCTGTGGTCAGTCCTCCACTTCACCTCCCGCTCCCAGCAGGCCGAGTCCACTAAAGGTTAGCACTAGTGAGCGTTTGACATTTTCCTTAAAGCAGAGCCATAATGTTAAGCCAATACGACCTTGTGAATAATAAGTTCAGCTGGTGTCAGTCTGCAGCCAGCTGTTGCTGCCACCTCTGTTCCATCCGCCATCATCGTTAACAGTGGAATCATAATTAAGCTTAACCTGAGCTCGGCTGTGGAGCGGCCCCACCGACGCTTGGCTCATTCTAATCAGCACAAATGTCACTGCGAAGGGCGTTTTGGGATGCAGGAGGCAGAGCAGAGTGTCTGGAAGCCGAGGAGGTGTCATCTGCAGAGCGAGCTGTGTTTGTCCTGCTCATCGTTGCACCGCTGTGGCCTTGAGGCCGATGAGAGGAGGAGGTGGGTGGAGGAGAGGGTTGGAGGTGACTCTGTGCATCCTCCCTCCTTCTATCAAATGAGTCCTGAACAGATACTTTTAAAAAACAAACTGCACCATTTTCTCTCATCTCAACAACTAGACCTTGCATATACGTAGGTCAAGTTTTTGTCCAACATTTTCCAAAACATCTGTCAGTATTAAGGTTTCTTGAGATTTAAAGTGAATTAATTCCTGTGTAAATCAGCTTGCAGTGACTTTTTACTCAAGACAGACAACATTATACCTAACATTTCGTCAACAGTTTTCATGCCTCTGCCTATGTCTGTCAGTCAAGAGCGCCTTAAGACACAATTCTTCAAATTTGGCACAAACGTCCACTTGGACTCACAATGAACTGAATTGATTTTGATGGTCAAAGGTAAAGGTAACTGTCGCCATGCATTCGTCTCATTCTTGTAAAAGTGATATCTCAAGAAGGCCTTGAGGGAATTTACTCAAATTTGGCACAAACATCCACTAGGACTCAACAAAGACCGATTAGAATTTGGTTTTCCAAGGTCAAAGGTCACTATGACATCCCAAACATGTTTTTTGAAGTAACAATTTATACCCTAGCAACATTTCAAGGATAAAATGAAGAAGTGATGATGTTTTCTATCTAAAACGTCAAAGGTCAGCTTCATTGTGACATCATAATGTTCTGCAAAAACACTTTTCTGGCTATTACTTAACATCATATCTCAGGAATAGAAGGAGAAACATTTGGTTGGATACTGAATTGATGACACTAAACTGGGTGCCCACCCTGAAACTGTGCTGATTGTATATATCTTCCATGCTGGCTAGGGGGAAATGTGTGTGCAGCATCCACCTTTTAGAATTTATAGCTTATTTGCAAGAGCATTCATAGTTGAAGCACTGTCAACTGTCATGGCTACATATGAGTCTGGACAGACATGGGTGAAAACTGTAACTCCAACTTGACTGGTTCACAGTGGTATACAACTGCGAGGTGGTAATTCTGGTTTTTATTTAAGTTATGTTGTTGCTTGATAATGCAGTTGCAAGCAGGAAAACATTTTGATTTCTCCTCATGAAGTCTAATTTGCAATGGCATTACAAATTGGCAGTTTGATCGATTTTCTTCTGCATGTGTGTTGTATCATTCCCAGTTTCTTTTTGTATACAATGAGAGTTAGCTGCAGTTCACATTCAGTATTGCTGTGATAAGGTTAACATGACTTTGAGTGTTTCTTGCTTTAAAGGAGCTGATGAATCTTGTCCTTTGAATGCACCAACCAGGAAGAGTTTTGAAAGCTCTTTGTGCTAGTTAGAAAAACCAAATAAAGGCAACTAAATGCTGACTGTGATGGATTTCCTATTTCAAGCTCTGTGACACCTCTGTGTTTGTTCTTCCTTTCAGGTGTCCGGTGCCGGGCTGTGATGGACAGGGTCATGTGACGGGGAAGTACGCCTCCCACCGCAGTGCGTCAGGCTGCCCCTTGGCAGCAAAGAGGCAGAAGGACAGCTACGTCAACGGCTCGCAGTTTGTCTGGAAATCTGGCAAGACGGATGGCATGAGCTGCCCGACCCCAGGCTGCGATGGCTCTGGACACGTCAGCGGGAGCTTCCTGACCCACCGGAGGTGGGCGTGGCTCTGTGTCATTCTGTTTCAACTAAATTACAGAAATTTGTATTTGTTATTATAACTGTTTTTACTGAATGCTTTTCTTAACTCTGCGATGTTAATTTTGATGACAATTTTGCCAAAACGTAGATTGATTTCCTTGCTTACAGTCTGATTGATAATCCATCAAAGTCAAGCTTTCATCAATGTGTTTGTGTTGTATTCCAGTCTCTCCGGCTGTCCCCGTGCCACCTCGGCCATGAAGAAGGCCAGAATGAGCGGCGTGGAGATGCTGACAATCAAGCAAAGAGCAAGCAAAGGTCAGAGCCATACCCTGACCTGAAACAGAAGGAGAAAAAAACATATTTGAATCTAATTAAATTATCTCTTTGGTGTTAGGGATCGAAAATGATGAAGAAATCAAACAGCTGGATGAAGAAATCAAAGATCTAAACGAGTCCAACAATCAAGTGGAGTCCGACATGATAAAACTGAGGACACAAGTAAGATGGCCTTGGCGTGTGTGTTTACTGTAGCATTAATACATTAGGTACATGGGTAGAGATTAAAAGATTTAAAAGATTAAAAGAGATTAAAATAAACCGGAGTCTGGTGAATTCTTTGACAGGCCAAACGTTAATTAACCAAGTAATTATTCCCAGCACCAGGGGGTTTATATAAAATATAAACAAACATTAATATGAGTAGAATATATGTGAACTGAATTCACTACAGCACAAGAAGAGAGCGACAGGGAGACCCTCTGTTAAATTAACTTTTCACCGCCAACATTTTACAGATGATGTGGCTTTTTATATGGAAGATCTTAGAGAGCCTTAGAGAATCAACTTGCTGTAAATTGTCAAATAGCATCCAGGCCTTTATTTACCCCAACTACAGAGACATCTAGGCCTTTATTTAAAACAGGTGTAAGGTAGAGACATTCCTTTACTCCTGATTTCCCCTTTGTTATAAAGCATAATATATTTCAGTGAGACATCTATCTTGTTTATCTGATCCCAGTTTCCAATTATTTTTTCTATGTTTATCTGTTTTGATAGATTTAGTATAAAGTAGAGTTCCTCACATAAATACTGTTTACATTTTCTACATTATGTCAACTTTGCTGTTTTATTGCTTGGTTTTAAGTTGCTTTAAATGAAACACTTCCTGTGCAAATGTTTCACATTAAAAGCCTTTCAGCAGCATTTAAGGGAAATCACGTCCTTTCTGGGTATAGGTTAAAGCTGAAGGAAGTGATTTTAAAAAATGGCAAAGCAGAATCAAGCAAATTAAATTAATGAGTAAATAAAAACAGTATTTTCATTATAGATAGGAAGAGCAGAAGAGTGGTGGGTACGATGACTCTGTCTCTCCATTAAATGCCCTCTAAGAAAGTAACTGCTGCTGATAACTCATTTCCTCATCTGGTAGATCACTACTATGGAGACCAACCTGAAGTCCATCGAGGAGGAGAACAAGGTGATCGAGCAGCAGAATGACTCCCTGCTGCATGAGCTGGCCAACCTCAGCCAGTCGCTCATCAACAGCTTAGCTAACATCCAGCTTCCACACATGGTAAGACATAAGTTGACAGTATCGCTGGGCAAATGGTTTGTTAAGACTACATTTTTTTTTATATATAGTGTTAGGCTTCAAATAGAAGAAAGTTACAAGCTTAAAGAGTAATATTTTGTGGTATATAGACTCATGAGCTTTGTCTTAGATTAATTTCAGTCGAGTGATCTTACATTTGCATGAATTACTCCAGCAGGTAGATCTTATCTGTATTAAGTTATATTGACAGATTTTTTAGGTCTTGCATTGAGGACAATACAATTTTCTGACTAAATAACAGACAAATGATTTATTAAAGTTGAGATCTTTTGCAGAATTCTTAACTTGAAATAAAAGATCCTTTATTTTCAGTGACCTATCAATTTATCTCAGGGAGTTTGGAGATGTTTCTCTGTTTCATATTTAATGTGCAAAATTTGTTTCCTTCCTTATTCTAAACGTTGAAATTTCTTTGTGGGACAGTAAAAGATTTGAACTGCTCAAAGTTTTAATCCAGGGAGGTGTTAAAGTCGTCACACTCAGGTTTTTTCTCATCTGCTTCTTTCTGTTCGCCACCTTCTTCTTTTTTTCCCCAGCAGTCCATGCTGTGCTTCTTCTGTGCTTTACAATACCTCACAGAATTTCACATAAAGAAAACGGCCCTGTCTTTTGTTTTAGTTTGAGTGAAGTTCTCATGGCTGTTTTGATGTCATGTTGTCTCAGTGTAGAAAGAAGACTGGGGCTAATTGGATAATCTCTCTGTAAGCAGTATGAACCCGAGTTGCTTGATAACTGGACTCTTGGCTTCTTGTCCTTTCATACATGTGTGGGATTGCTTCCTATCACGCTGCAAGAAACATGTCTATCTTAACAAGGAATTTGATCTTTAATGCTCTCAAAATCAAAATCCTGCTCACTTTTACTCGTTTAGATTCTTTAAAATAGCTTGTTTTCAGATTACCATGCAATCTTTCTGTAGATTAGTTGATTTGCGTCGGACAGAGTGAAAATTTGGTAGAATTTTCCCTTCTGTTGTTTCCAGGAAAAAAACAAACTGAATCAAAGGCTCCATTCACACTGCAGGACTTTTGTGCGACTGTTCATAAGTTCTCAAGGATATAAGATACCCATTGATAATAGGAAATCACCAACATGCACAGTAAAATATGACAAAAACAGGTCATATCCATTTTTGATTCAGTGCCCTTCACTTACAGCTCAGAATAACTTTGAGGCAGCATTATGTCTGTTATTCTTTACGCCATTAAGATTATTGTTCAAGTCGATGATTAGAGATACACTTGTAATAGTAACAGACATTTTGATTTGAGCCTATGAAGAGATTTTTTGTTTTGTCTTTTATTGTAAAGACATGGAATTGGGGAAACTTTCAGCTGCAGTGTGAACAGATCCTGAGGGGAAATAACTTGCTAAGGCGGACGCTGTGTGTTTTTTTATTTATCTCGGTGTAGCTTATGAAGCCTTGTGACACCTCCGTATGTCTAGCGGGCTAATAGACTTCTCTGTACACCCTCTCCTGTAGAGACCGCTGCCACAGAAAGAGGCCCCAGTAAAGCATAACTGCTGTTTACAGATGCCTCCCAGAGTAAGAGATCCATTTATCCTTTATCCAATTATCCTTCTCTTCTGCACTGTCATTCTCCCCTTCCTATAGCTCCCTTAGCTCATTGTAGCGTATGCACATCACAACTTTCCATTTCTACCGCACAGTTTACAAGAGTGTAACTCAGTCCTTTTAATATTGACAATATCAGTAATTAACCAATGGGTGGACAATTCCAGACAAAAACATCTGATATGGTCAGGAACTGATATTTACTATTTCTACCAGCATTTAAATGTTAAGATCAGAATTAATTAGAAAACAATTGCTAATTTAACATGAAGACTTTGTTTGGCAATCGAGATGAAATATGAAAGTATAGCTCAAGTCGAAGCTATGCCACCAGTAGTTTTAGATCCACAAACTTAGAGGCAGAGCTCCTTTGGAATCAGAAATAATGATTGGTTGAGTTGAACCAGAGTGCAATTGGGTCCAAGTTTGGTAAATGGCGACATACAGGAATATGTAAATACAGATTTATGACATAAAAAGTAACAACAAAAATACACTGTGCTACACATCCATCAATACTTACTTTCAGCCCACTCCCACCGAAAAAACAACTACATAGATCGACTGTGCAAGCAGCTTTGTATGAACCATACTTAAGTTTATTGCAAGACAGCGCCCTCCAGTGACTGTAGTAGTTATTACAGGAGCAGAAGGGGGAGTAGCATGATGTACATAAAAAACACAAGTGCTTGTAATGTTGTACAACTACAGAAGAAGCCCCTAAAGGGTGAGTGGGAGGTGTGGTGGATGGGTCAAACAAAAGCCCTTTTTAAATAGGAATTGTGCAAATTTGGAGTAAAGCCCAATCAGTTTTCGTTCAGCATTGGCAGTATAAAAACAAAATCGGGGAGTGCAGCGAAATGCCGCCTACCTACTTTTGTTCCTACAGAATATGCCTTTTTCAGGGCAATGGGGGGCGTGAGCAACTAACAAAACGTGTAGCTCAGCATGTGACGTAAACAGTGACATACTCAGAGGGAAGCCGCGGCTGGTGAGTGAATCAGCGATTCTCTCAAAAGTTGGCCCGTCCTTCACCATTCCCGTCATTTGACGGTTAATGGCCTTTTCGTTTGCGAGGGCAAGGAGGGGGAGCAATTCCTTGTCTCCCCAGTTGCGCATCTTTACAGTGTCTGTCAGGTTTGTGTTTCCCTCTTGCTACTAGCTGCTCATTCCTGCTATCAGCTGTTTCCTGTTAGTCCACCGCCAGCAGGTCGCACGTGTGGCATCATCAACAGCTCTTCCCACAAGTCATCAACAGCTACTCCCGTGGTGGAAGGGCGCCTCGTTCTTTTTAAGCCAAAAAGGTTCTGTCAATATGTTTACCCCTACGCGGTGGAAAACTGGGCACCTCGGATCAACTTTCTAATCCGGCTCTGTGTCTAAATGCTCACAGCTTGCCTGCAAAACGGCCCAACATTCACCGAAGATCTGGCAGTGTAAAAGGGGCTTACTACAGGAGTTTCACTCAGGAGACTGGTGTTTTACGTCCTGAAGTCAATGTTGGCTAGTTTAAAGGCAGAACTGCAACTGTGTCAAGACACTGAGTATGTGTTTAAAACTGCAACCAATAGTTTTGGGGCTGGTTATAAAAGTGTCTGTGGAAGTCAGTGGAAATTGACCTATTTTGTCGTCTAGGTATGAAAAACCATTGCTTATTTTCCACCTTGCTGCATATAGGGCACACTGTTTCTCATGCTGGCATTAGACAAGAGATAGGGAAATGCGTACTAGTGACATATTTTCAAGAGATACTGGGCCGTCACACCACATGCAGGCTAAAAACAACTGATTCCAAAATCGAGCCTTGCAGGACGCCAAAACTAACTGTGTTCATCCAAACAAAGAGAAATTCATGACATTTCCAGTCGAACTCGAACAAACTTAAAACCACTGCCCACTGGGGTCAAACTCAACCTATAAGATTGTGAAGTCAAAGCTGCTCTGTCTCTGAGAAATATCACAACGACCAAAACTCCCAGTCAGCTAAGCTAAGTTGAACTACGAGTTGTGTCTCTTTCACCTCTGCCCATTAACCTCCCATTAGTTTTTAACATCCTGATTTTGTCTCCATATGCTAAACATTAACCTTCCATCTATCCACCAGCTAACCATTCCTCTCCTGATTTTTGCATGGTTTGGAGTTGCATTGCGTAGACCTTCACAGGCTGAAGTATAGATATTATTCATAATATTAAAATGTAATATAAAAGGACTATTTCAGTAAGTTTGTGTAAGCAAGCCATGCTTCCTTGATGGTGTTCCCTTCCTCCCTTGCTGCCCGCTTGTCTTCCAAACCTTTCCCCACAGTGTTTAACAGAACATATATTGATTGTCTAAAAATACCAACTCTAACCCCTCTGATTGTTTGTTTCTTCGTGGGTTTCTTTCCCCCTCACAGGAGCCAATGAATGAACAGAACTTTGACACTTATGTGAGTACATTGACAGACATGTACACTCACCAGGACCAGTACCAGAGCCCAGAGAACAAGGCGCTGCTGGAAAACATCAAACAGGCCGTTCAGGGTATCCAAGTCTAGCCCTGACTGAGGCCAAAATAACAAATGCAAAGCAAAAACAACAACAACAACAAAAAAATCAAAAAGAGGGGAATGGGTTGTTTTTTGCTGCTGTAATCTACCATAGTTCTTTTATTTCTTCTGCTGTTATGCTCTCAACTCCATGGGTATCTCTTTTTTTTTTATTATTTTGATTGTCGTTGCCTTGCTTTGAAAAACAATTACCGATGTTTTAAACAAACATTCACGTTTTGTACATTTTCATATGACCTAATATAATGTGACGTACTGTTTATAGCTGCTAATGTATGCACATTCTAGTGTATATGTATGTATTTATTTATTGTAAGCTTGAATCATTTCTTATTTTAACGCGATACATCAAAAAAAACAGGGCGTCACGGGTTTAACGGGGAGCAGAGCGGGGAACTCGAAGAGCAATCATTTTTGAAAGGCTTTTCCTAACGAGCTGCAAAGCTTGAGGTTGTTTAATGGATGTAATTCATTCATTTTTGTAATCTTTGGAAAGTGGACTCTGATATTAATGTAAATCTTTAGCTAAAATTACGAGAAGAACCAATGCTATAAGCACGAAGATTTCAAACATCATGACACGGAAACTTACTGGTGCAAATCCCATCATCCCCTTCGGAGTTGTTTCGTTTCAAACTGTCACTGTTGTGTTGCTTTTCTTTGTTCGTGTGGAGAACGAAGCAGAAAGACCAATGGCTACAGAAAATGTAGGAGACAATCTGCCATTATGAATTTCTTTTAATCATCAACCTTGACTAGCTAATAGGACAACTTGTCAGCAATATTGGTGTGATAATATTAAATCATTTGTTTAGATATGGGATGCAATCTATATGAAAAAATGTTTGGGTATATGCAATTTCTTATGAATAAAACTAGCAAAGAGCTGATAGATCTTTTTACTAACTATAAATGTATTGCGTTTTGTATAAACCTTTTACTACAATCATGTTTTAGGAATCTGACGCGGGTGAAAGGACTTTGGTTCTGTCATGTTCGACTTTGCACAGGGACACCTTTGTTTCCATGTTTTGATGTTTTTATTGTCAATTAAGAGGCACTCGGCAGGCGAAGGGATTTGTAGATATGATTTTTCTTTCTAAAGGCTGACGGCTCCACTGGACTTACAGGGTCAAACGTCCCCATCCGTCATTGTATATTGCACTCGTTCTGTAGAAAACGTCTTTCCAATCATGTATCTTATTGTGTGAGACACAATGGGACATGATGCCAGACAACATGATGACCAAGCAGCACTTTTTTATTATCTTTGATTGTTATTGAAAAGAAGAATAAAAACTAGAGCCAGCAGTTGTGACGCCACGTCTGCGCACTGAATTTACCGACTGAGTATTTGATCTAAATCGGCCTTACGATGACATTCAGTCTGCAATCACAGTACTGATGGAAAATGTTTTCTGAACACCGTCGATCATGCATGCACTTTATTGGAGTATGTCAAAGTATTATCACGTGGTAAATGAAGCAAAAACTGTACAGCGAGTTTGTGGAAACTGTGACTTCGACAAGACTTTGTGCTGGTGATTCCTGTTTGAAAGCAACCTGGAACAAATTTCACCGATTTGATTTGTTACCTAAAGGAAAACTCCCCCTCTGGTCCCCTTAGATTTTTAACCTTTATATATTTTTTTTAACATCAAATCCATTTTAAAAGAAAGCCAAAAACAGCGTGCTGAACCAGACTGATAAGCTTCTGTCTGATATGTTACCTTGTGAAGGTTTTTCTTAGGCATCAGAAATACTCTGTTTTTAACCTCCTAAAGTATAATGTTGCGAATTAAAATTTGAAAACATAAATGCATTGTTGCATTTGTTATCACAAGACCTGTCTCTCTTTGTACAACCTGTCAATAGAGTCGAGAAATGTGAGGAGTTTTTCTGGCGTCAAGCTTTTGTGAAAGTAAATTGTTCCTGTTATAGGAGTGTCCGCCCATTGGTGCGCTTCAAAACTTGGTTGGACATGAAACACCTTGTTGAATTATCAGAGCAAAAGATAACTATTTTGGAAAATATTGTAGTGAAAGGCCCAAGCATGTGTACATAAAAGTTGAAGGGGAGAAGTTAAATGCAACTTCCAAGGTGTATTTCAGGACACCACATCCACAGAGCTTAAAATTTTCCTACAGCAGGGTTTAATGTTAATGACTTACCTGGTTGTGTAAGTTGGTCAGAAATCTACTTGCCTGAAGTAAATTTTTACCTGCCCCTATACAAATTGTTTTATTTATAAGTGGTTATGGAATAAAAACAAAGTTAATTGTCATAAAATTGGCCCAGTTTTGTCAGCCTTGATCTCAAACTTATGGAAAACTGCGCATAACATACAGAGTTTCGCCCACAACCTCCAGTGCCACTCAACTAAACTCCTGTTCCCTTGACAATTGAAATGCTTGCTTACGCTTCAGCTCACAAGCTTTGTCTTTACCCTCCTCCATTTTTTTTTTTGCGAGTGTACAATCGGTAGTGCGCATGTGCAACATGAGATGAGGGACGAAGAAGATGGCTCACTCCTTAGCTACTTCTATCATCAGCTTCGGAAAAACAATGTGTTTAATACTTGCCTGAGTTGCATGAGTTGCTCGATTTACTAGCCCATTGTGGCATTTTACCTGCCTCGGTCCATTAGGCAATCCTTATTGCTGAGCCCTGTACATGTGCCAAAGTATTTAGATCTATGCGCCACTCCAAACTGACAGTTGAAAAAGGCTTGATTTCTCAAGCACTACAAATCTTCAGTCTGGTTCAGTGTAACACTTTAACCTGTCTCTCCTATTTCCTGTTCAGTTTGTGTTTTCCTACATTACCCAGAATGCTTTTCAACAGAGAAAGGGATCAAACTTTGTTGCTTTCATTTAAATAATACGTATGATTAATTTATGACCCTTTAAATTGAAGTAGCCACCCCAAACTTTCCAAATATATGAATGTGGTTAAAACAATATAAAATATTTTTTTGCTAAGATGGAATGAAAACATGCCAACTTGGGTTTGAATAACATATTTTCACTGTGTAAGCATCATGTGACTCTAATCCGGGGGAAATATTTTCTAATGTAAAGACATTTAAGAGGAAAATCAAGAGATAACCATCATAATTTGATTTGTGACTCCAAGGGACTGACCCCTAAAACACCCATTTTCATATTTTTAGATGACTGAAACATTCTCTGCTATCAGTCCAGTTTCCCCACAGGGAGAAAAATATCCACCAAACAGGGGGAGTTTTCCTTTAAAGATGCTCCTTCTTTGGACTTTTACTGCAGAGCCTCATTCCCTGACTTTACATCTCTGTCCAAAGCTTCGTGTCTGCAGCTTCCTGCCAGTAAACTACTGCATTAGATAGACTGACAGCTTGTATTTTTTATTTAGTCAGTTATTCTTATTGATAACAAAGGAAATGGGAGTTAAAGCACAATTCTGCCACTTAAAGACAGTCAATAGACTAGATATTGTAATATCAGATGTAAAAGCTAAACTGTAACTATTTACATAGAGAATCTCAACACTAACATGTGACATGCTAGAATGCAAAAGAAATCCATATGAATATTTGTGAAATCATCAGTTTATGAAAATGTTACAGTTTCTTTTCAGCAGTGCATCGATAAGGGGTTTTTATACAACATTCATTTTCTCTCCTCTTACCCCTTTTTCTGTGTTACTTGCAAACTTTCAACAAAAGTTTTCTTACCACATGGCATGGGTTTTGTTGATATTTTTGCTGTATGTTTAAGGTCACGAGATACGCTACGTGATATTTTAATTTGACTTGTGAAGTTTGTACAATTTTTATCATGCTGGTGTTGGCATCTCTTGCTCTGAATAAATCTTGTGTTGCAACACTGATCACCACCTGTTCTTGTTTTGAATCACAAGCTGATGATTAGGAAAGTTAGTAACAGACATTTAGTATAATACACCAGTGTTTTTTCATGTTTTAGCTTTATAACATTACTGTCAAGTGTATTTTTCTTCCTTCAAGGCAGTTGTCAGTTTCAATTCATTAATATCAACCTCCAGCAGCATATCAATACAACAATACAGAATCAACTAATAAATTAATAATACGTATTGTTAAAGAATATAAAAAGGACTTTGAATTTACCAGCTGCCACATTAAAGTGATGAACAAATAAATGCATCAATTGCTGTAATCCAATATAATATAAACTATTTTGATAAGGCCTACTTATGACAAATATTACCATATTTCTGACAGCATACCTCAATATTGATAAATGTTTTGTCAATAGCCTTTGAGTCATAGCAGTGACTGCTACACAAATAAGTGTACACCAGAGTAATATATGCTGTGATTAAGTTATGATACTTTATGTTGTATATATCAATGAAGCAAAATAGAAATATAATATAGCAGGCTATATGATGTGGTAAGACAGAGTGTAGTATGAAATAGCAGCCTACAGTATAGTGGATTTAAGATATAGGCCTAGTAGGCCTATAGAGGATGTAGCTAATAGTAGTAATTATAACAAAATATTATGGATTATATTAATATGATATAGTATTGCAGTGTAACCGAATATCAAACGTAAGTATAGCATAAAATAAATGACATATCAAATTATACTTCAGTCATTTTGATATTCTCATGATAAAATAGAAAGGCCATGCGTTTCAAATAAAAAAAACATGATTTTTAGACTGTCAGTGTTGTACCTTTATAATAGTAGAAATAAATCAGTAGATAATGATACATAAAATATATATTTATTATTGTGTAAATGTGTAGTAGCGGCACTCAGACAGTAGATGGCGCCAAATTGGCGCGCTCCTCTATATTTCCCTCCACTGTTGTATTTCCGGTTCAAAAACACACCCTTTCCGGTCTGAAAAGAAGCAGCTAAACACGACATAAACAAACCGAGACAACGTTAGTCGTGTAGAAGCAGTTGTTAACGGCTATTATTAACGGGATTCGGATGTAGCGTTAGCCCGGGTTGACTCGGTTCCGGTGGAGGAGTGACGGTTACCATGGGGAAGTGTGTTGTCTCCGGGTGTCCGAACCGCGAGGCGAACGTTAACCGGGGGATCTACAACCGGGCACCGAAGAGGTTCTTCAACTTCCCCAAAGACCCCGCACGAGTCAAGGTACGGACACGTGAATTTAACCAGACCTAACATACTATTACATATGTAACGGTAACGTTAAGTTACGTATAGTGTGTTTTGGCGAACAACACCTCACACTATTAAAAACTACGGCTGCAAAATCCAACAATGAATGGATATTCTAGGTGGAAACTTAAATTTTGGGATTTCTGTTAATTTATGGGATTAAACATGGAGTTAAGGGACTAAAATTAACTGTTAGGGGTTATTTCTTCAGCTCCTGAGCCTCTAAACCCTTGTAATAACAATGAAAAAAGCAACAAGAACAATGTAATTACATGAGTTGATTCAGGTAATATTGTATTTTATTCTCATTGAACAACAGAAAGAAAACCTCCCCTATGAAACTTCTCTCCAAACAATAGTTTCCCTGCCAGGCCTTCATATTTTCTTTATGGACGTCTTTCATTTCAGGCTGTTGCCTCATATTCACAAGCCAAGCTGAAGTCCTAATTAATGGGATGCTGGCAAACGATCTGTGCATGTGATGGAGGAGTGTGCTGCACTTACAGTTCAATGACATGGCATAGTTTTCACCAAAACATGCCTGAAGTCCTAGTATCACAGCCAAAATAAATTCATAATTAAAGAATGCAATTTTATATTAACAATGTGCTTAACTTTTAAAGTTTCCGAGCTGAAGATGAACTGTGCAAACTGTCCAAAATATTAGTAAACACGAACAACTGTCTCCCACATCCAGAAACTAGGGTGCTAAAATGCAAATGGTGATATCATGGGGTATAAAGTCTAGAGTCGCTCCATAGACAGTGAATTGGTAAAGATGTTAGAGATGACACTGAGAGCACCCCGGGGACTGTTCTGTGTATATGGGTACATTTTCTGACGCTACAATAGAATAAAGTCCATTTGGTTGTAAAAGAGAAAAACAATCAGTGGGTTCACAAAATCAGGCAAGTTTGAAACTAACTTCTCTGGTTTCTGGCTTTGAGAGAAAGAGCAGCTCATGTTCACAAATACTGACTGAACTTTCTCCAGCAACGAAAATAACCTATTGGAATTCTTGATTTAGGCGGTGTTACCCTTTAACCGACCCTGTGCAACCCTCTCTTTGTTTATAGTGTAATCAGAAATTCCAACTAGTCAGCAAAGCTCTGTTGAAATGTATCCAGTATAAAAATATACCGCGTACCAGCAGTAACACTTTTGACTCTGTCCAGGTATGGCTGGCGGCCTTGAGGGAGACAGACAAGCAGGACTCGACAGAGCAGCATTTAATCTGTGAAGACCACTTCCTGCCAGAGGACATCTCCACCAACGGCGTCAACAGTGACGCCATTCCCATCATGCCTCCATGCCTGGATGGGCCCTTGATAAGCCCCTGGGGAGCTGAGTCATCAGAGGAAGAAGATCAGTGGGCCACCGGTGGCGGCTGTGATGATGACGATGACGACAACGCTGATGAAGGTGTAGATGATGGTCCTGCTAATGTGGAGCCTCCAGCGCCAGAACTTCCTGTAGTGGATATACCACAGCAGGTCAGGAAACTGTTGATATCATATGCTTTTGTGAATATGACACATCTCTGTCAAAAACATCTCTCTTACACTGTTTGTACTAAGCACATAACATGTAATAACTCTCATAATATCAACATGACTGTAATTAATGGCTACATTTTTTTAAGTTCAAAATGTAATCTCTTAAATATTGGTTAATAATCAAACTTTATCATGTGTTAGATGTAATCAGAGTAGATTTAATCTGCTGTTTTCACTTTCTGAATTCCAGGAGGATCCAGATGCCATGAACACTTCAGAGGCCATGACTCAGGGGTAAAACACATCTTCTGGTTTTCCTCTTATGTGTTACAGCCTGCTGGTTAAATTTAATATTTGCACCTACTTTTTATCAGTTAAAATAAAAATTTGTTTTGGTTAGATTAAAAATAAATATATTTATCTGCTGTAATTTCCATGTAGGAGCAGGTGTGATAGTGGGACATTGAAGTGGTTCCTGCACATGTTGGCACACAGTGTATTTTACATGAGCTTGACAGAAATGACAAATTTTAACTCAAGTTGAACGAAACATTTTCTCTTCTCTCCAGCGTCAGCCTTTATCAGAAGAAAGAGAGCATCCAGACCAAAAGAGTCAACAGAACAGGTGTGTGCTTCTGTCAGATCTTTAGCCAAACCTGATCTTTTATTTATTTGACAATATATAACACAGATAATAAGATACTAATAAGATGGATGTGGTGTTGTACTCAGATGTGTCCTTGGGAGCGCTGACACAGCATTTCCTGGAGCTGATACTGAACGCTCCGGACAACTTGGTGGATCTCCGGCAGGTGACCACGAGCCTGCAGACCCGCAGGCGGCGAGTCTACGACATCACCAACGTCCTGGAAGGCATCAGCCTCGTTGAGAAGCAGTCTGCCAATAAAATCAAGTGGATGTAAGTGAAAAGATATGATGAGGGTGGATGTCTTCAGGTTGTGTTGTTATTCACTGTCCATGTTTGCCTTTATATCTTGGTGTTTTATGGACTTTGCTAGTCGCTGTTACCCCAAGTTAAAAACAATTAACCAGAGGTGTGGACTTGAGTCACAAATCTGATGACTGTAGACTTGTCTTGACAAAGTGAAAAAAGATGAATAAGGTGATCGCCGAAGTCACACAATAACACAAATAAAATAACTGATCCTGGACCAGTACCTAGATTTTTTTAAGGTAGCTAAAATACATTTTGTTGCTGACCCCTCCACAGCAGTACCTCCCAAGATCCCATTTCAAAAGAACCAAACTATCCCTTTTAATTTCCAAATCCACTTTGTTTAACGAATCTTTCAGATTCCAATCAAGTTGCACGAGAGAACCATGAAGAAACATTATGTTACTGAGCGCCTGTAGGAAAAGATTATGCCATTTATCTTTTTATTTAATTTTGACATAAAACAAACAGCAAAATCCACTAGTTGCAGCCCCAATATGTAGCATGTATGATGAGCTGAAATCATCTGATAATATTTGGCATGCCACTTTATCTGTCTGGCTCTGTTTTGCATTTTCTCGGAAAAATCGTTCATTTTGAGAGCTCTAATCTGTAAGGTCAAGAATGTCCTTTAACGCTGTTAAAAAGTCTTGTGTGTTGCTGGTAAGCTTTGCGGTAAACCTGCTGTCTGACTGTCGTCTGTCCAGAGGAAGCTGTCAGATCTCCAACTTCCTGTGGAAGAACCGGCAAAGGTTCGAGAGAGAGCTGGAGAACCTGAAGCTGGTGGAGGAAACGCTCGACACCCTCATCAAAGGCTGTGCCCAGCAGCTCTTCGACATGACCGACGACGTGGACAATGCAGCATATCCTTTCACACCAGACCCAGAGGAGCAGCGTTCTGTCCTGTCTTTTAGAATAGATTTCCTTCTGTCCATTCATCAGACATGAGCTCTTTATTGCTACGGGAAATTAACGACCTGAATCCCAGAGCTTCTCATAACCTGAGCCGTATCAGCTCTATAGGATGAAATGTTATGTTGTGTTTCCAGCTTGCTTCACTGCCCCCATGTGGCCAAAACATCAGGTAATGCAGGTTTATTAAACAACCCAAAAAAGAAGGAAATCCACCAAAAATCCTCACTTCCTAGTGCATTCTCCCCATAGTGCAAAAACATTAGACACTGTTTTATGAATCAGATTTAATTTGTCTCATGTTGCCAAGACAGACATGGGAGGAAAAACAGGCATCGAGCTCATGTAAACCTTCAGATTAATCTTGGAGGCCTACAATAAGTTTTTTAATCTAGGGAGTGAATGAAGCAGTTGTAAATGTTGAGCAGGTTTTCTTTAACCTTTCCTGCACGTTGGCCTACGTGACCTGCGAGGATATCAGCAGGGTCAGAGCCTTCGAGGAGCAGACGGTGATCGTCGTCAAAGCTCCGGAAGAAACCAAGCTGGAGGTTCCTGCACCCAAAGAGGTGAAAAAAAACAATGACTGAGTAGTTTTCTGGATGATCCGGTGTGTTTGGTTCAATATCCAAGAAGATATTGTGTGTGTGTGTGTGTGTGTGTGTGTTGACACAGGACAGCATCCAGGTCCATCTGAAGGGGGGTAAGGGTCCCATCATGGTGGTGACCTGTGAGGTCGGGGCAGGAGGTGCATCTGCAGAGAATGGCAATGGCTGCTTGTTAACGCTGGAGGAAAGCCGGATAAAGACTGCTACGCTACACACAGGTAACAACAACAACAACAACAACAACAACAACAACAACAACACATGCCTAAACATCCCTTTGCATGTGTGCACTGCAGTTTCTTGTTGTCTCTCATTGGCCGACAGCGATAGCAGTACATCTATGATAAGCTAAACTCAGCCACTAAGTGTTTAATATTGTTTCATTTCATTTGTTTTTTGCTGATGTTGTTGCAGAGTCATCAAGTCCACAGAGTGCTGTGCAGAGCGCGTAGCCACCAGCTGACCACCAGGAGGCGCCAGCTGTCAGACACCAGCCAGGAAAAACCACAGAAGCCTGAGTAGATGGGCTCCAGGTAGTGAAATACAGCTAAGCCTCGACAGTTACAGAGATTTCAGCTGACTGAGCTCACATGTGGTACAATATTGAAATAATACCCAGCTGATACATGTTTAAATCAGCTGAAACATTCACATATATCATCAGGTTCAAACTGATCAGAAGCAAAATAAAGACGTTTCATCATAGAGATCAACATGGACGACACTACTCATGGATCTGTTTCATTTGTTTGTTTTATTACATTGGTTCACAAGAAGGAAATGACGTAACAATGAAGGACAGGGTGGCGACACTTTGACTGGGATGTTAGTAGCTTTATTTTTGTATGAGAGATGACAGAGGAGTGACTCAGCTCATGTGTAGATGCAGTACGCAGCTGTGCCTCTGTACTGCAGAGAGGCTTTGTATTATATATCACGATCATGTGCTGACCAGCAGTACGTTGTATATTTTATTTTGTTTATACGTTTGTCTTAAACTTTTCTTTGTTTCATCTTGAACTTTCTAATGGAGAAAACATCTCAAACACGCTGTAATCAATAAACAAGTTGAACTCATATAACTCTCGCACATCAGCTTGTTTCCTCTCACCAGCCTGCAGCCTTCAAGGTTGCTGGTCTGAATCCCTGAAGCAGTAAAGGGAATGGAAAGTTTTGACTGGTCTGGGGCAGCAGCATCTTGGGCTCTACATGTCGCTGAGGTGCCCATGAGCAAGGTGCTGAGTCGCCGCCAGCTTGTAGGCCTGCTAGAACTGTTTCCTGGCTGCTGACCTTTGACCTCTGTAGCTCAACCTGCCAGCAGACTCTTGAGGTGTGTCAGACAAAGCAAGGAATCTGAGCGATGAGGTACGTGTTTTTTGAGGGAGGGACAAAATTGCTTCCTGTTTTCAAGTAGCAGCACTTTGTTTGAATCGACTGGAATTTGCTGTTATTTGAGCATTTGGAGTGACCGTATAGTTTCATGCTTGATGTTTTATTTCCACCTTTAAAAGTCAATAAGAAGACTGGTGGTGAGTTTTGTTATTTTCACTCCCTCAAAGTTCAGAATACAGTTTTGGAAAAACACACTTCATCAAGGCAGGTGATCACTGTGGCGGTGCCAGGGGGCCGACTTCACCTGCCAGACACAAAAAAATTATTCGTCCTTGTTGTGTACAGTGTATATATATTACGGACCACTTAAAGAAGCTGTCGAAAGAGAAGACTGAGGTTTGATTTTGTACAAGCGACATCATTGAGTGTGATGCACCCAAATCATCAGTGCTGTTGCAGAACTGCATTTGAAACTGCAGAGTCCGTGGGCTGCCTTCAGTCACTGAAACGAGGTAGGCTACAAGTCCTTTTACATAATTTCATCAGCCAAGTTTTGGCTGTATAGCCATGAGTACTGCTCAAGGTTTAAGGACTTACTTGGCAAGTTAGTTTAATCATCAGAGCCTTGGTAGGGAGTTGCTTTAGGACAAATGCTTTCATTTTAAATTATCTGTAGAGAAGTGAGAAAGAGTACTGTAGATATAAACAAATGCTTTCTCTAAAGACACCTTGGCTCAGTTCCCTCAGCCCTCAATAAGGCCACAGCCCTTCTGTGTGGAGTTTACATGTTCTCCCTGTGTCAGTGTGTGTTTTCAGAGCTCTCCGGCTTCCTCTCAGTCCAAAGACATGCAGGTTAGCTTAATTGGTGAACTGGTGACTCTAAATTGCCTGTAGGTATGAATGTGAGCGTGTCTTTACGCGTCATCCCCCATGACCTTGTTTCAGGATGTTATGGACAAATGAAAAACGTTTTAGAGAGATGTCGATTTAACTTCATTGTAATTTCAGTTTGTGGTGCTGTTCAGCTTATTTGATATAGATTGGAGAAAATAATGAATCATTTAAACATACAATGAGTTACTTTTTAGGTTTGATTTTTTTAATCAATGTAGTTCTAAGTATGAAATGACAACAGAAATAAAAAATGAAAACACTGAAGTACATTAAAGTACAAAAACACCTTGGAAGCAAAATGTGATTAAATTTTCAATTTTACTTTAATAGCCCAATATCACAAATCACAATTTGTCTCAAGGGGCTTTACAATCTGTACAGTATTTGACGGACCCGGTCTTTAGATACTTATTCCAATCAGGATAAAACTCCCCCTAAAAACTATTTAAAGGGGGGAAATGGAGGAAACCTCAGGAAGAGCAACAGGGGAAGGATCACTCTCCAGGATGGACATCCCGTACTGTATCTAGGTGTGTTATTATGACCTCTTGTGTCACCAAACTGCAACTGCATGATCTGCAAAATCCTCAAAGGCATTGTGCAGTGTGTTGAAAAGGGCGAATGGTTTAGATTTTAAGGAAGCATGCATGCTGATACTTTTAATGAGGTGATATGGGTCACTGCACACAGACTACTCATCTTTCATTACAAGTGGCCATATTGATGTTTGGATTGAGATCTGCATCCTTCATGATCCCTCTTGGTTAGGACTTTGTCATCCTCCCATTATTATGTAAAGATGTGTTTTTGTTAAAGATGTCAGCTCTGAGTGAGGACAGGTAGGAGGGAGTCCCTTTCTCTGGAGCTACTCTGTGTAGGGAACATGAAAGACAGCCAGACCAAAGCTCAGAGGTGAGATGTGGATCTCTGTTCATGACTGTTCTTCATTGCTGAACTAACAACTCTCTAGTTACACTCAAAGCTCTGTGTGTGTTGTCCTGGAGCCCAGAACAGCTGCAGAGACCAGACTCTCCTGTACCCAGCTGTGCGTCCACAAAGAGTGATTGATTCATCACTGCAAGGCCAAAGAACCATATCACAATGCAGATGTTTGTCAGTAAACTGACACAAAGTGCACCCCAAATTATGCATTCACAGATAACTGGCATTGCTGTTTTTTACAGTAATCAGAGACATATGGGCAGGGAGGAGAAAGGAGACACTATGTTCAAGAACGGGGTCGTATAAATTGTATTCTGAGAATTTCATGGACTTGGCCCCAAGACGTGAGTTGGAGAGTCGGGTACTTTTAAAAAAGTTATGGGACCGATATTTTTCCTTTAGTCTGGATCACAAGTTACTGTTGTGCTCACAGATTATAAATGGCCATCTCACAGCAGTGGGAAGAAAAAGTGGAGCTGTAATATAGATTCATGTGATGACCTCAATCTGGCAGGGATCACAAAGAGGTTTGAGAAAGGTGAGCAGGATTTTTTACATATTCAATACAGTGATATCTTATGAATTGGATATGTACTGTGTATACATTGATCAGACAAAGCATTAAAACCAGTGGCGGGTGAAGTGATTAACACTGATCATCTGGTTTCAATGCAATAATCTGATGGGAAACTTTAGGTCTTGCAGTCATGTGGATGCCACTTGACGCACTCCATCCACCCAAACACCGTTGCAGACCAAGTGTCCTCCCTCATGGCAGTGCCCCCCTCCAGAGCGACAATGCACCATGCCAAAATGAAAAAACTGCTCAGCAATGGAACATGACAAATAGCTCAAGGCATTGAGCTGGCTGTGTAATTCCCCAAATCCCAATCTGATCGAGCATCCATGGGGCGTGCTGGTACCCCATCTCTCAACCCACAGGACTCAAAGGATCAGCCGTCAATACCCTAGTGCCAGACACCACAGGACACACCCCAGGGGTCCTTTGTCCATGCCTTGACAGGTCAGAGCCACGTCTGATCCAAAGAGACCCCACCATGGATCGGGGGCACCTCTGGGGTACCGGCTCATTCCACAAATACTCAATTGGTGATCTAGGAAATTTGGAAGCCATTTTGACATCTTAAGTTCTTTGTCACGTTCCTTGAGCTGTTTCTGAGCAGTTTCTGGGGTGTTGCATGGTGCTTGTCCTTCAGGGTGGACCACTGCCATCGGGGAGTGACGGTGCTATGACTGGTGTACTTGGTGCACAACGGTGTTTGAGTGGGTGGAGTGTGTCAAGTGGCATCCACATGAATGCAAAGACCAAAGGTTTCTCAGCAGAACACTGAATTGTAACAAGATGATCAAAGTCATGTTATTTGGTACCTTTAGTAACCTATATGGACATGTACCTAGACCCTAGATCTATTTAGCATTTCCACCAGAGACAGTGCCCTTACATGTAGGCGGGGTTGTTGTCACTCACTGCTCCATTCAGCTCTCGCTGTATTAACTATTCACCTTCCATGGCAACAGCAACAAAAGAAAAACAAAAACAAAAGAGAACAAGCTGAAGTGAGAGTCTCTCTTGATGGGATATTTAAAAATAGTGGGTTTTTGCATTGAGTCCTTGTCAGGCAAGAGCACGGGTGTAGTGCTGCCAGAGCACACTGAAACTACCCTTTGCTACATTTCTTCCCCCAAGTTTGAATTAGAATATATGCTGGTTGAAATTCATATACATTTTTTTTAACACATACAGTGTATGTCAGTCAAAAGAGATATTAAAAACAAATGGAATGCTCAAAGCTATTATACTGACATTTAAGGTGTGTTCACTGATATATTGCCAACTCATGCATTGAGTAAACGTCCACCTGAAAAGTTGGCCTCCGGCAGTCGGCCCAGTGAAGTAAAGTATTTTTTTCTCAGTCTTTAGCTGCTGCTACAGACTGCAAAATATCATTTTATTTTATAGTTATAGTTTACTTATGTATAAAAAACCTATAATATTATATAATATGATCTTGACCCTTTACATCACCACCACCCAATGGACAGACTGCATCACTGCATCTCCAAAAGAGGAGACTCAATTTTTTTCCCCAAATGAAACCTCATTCCTGTTCTGGGAATTCTTAAAAAGCAGAAGGAGACCAACAGATGCCCTTAAGACAGTCTTTAACAGTGGGAGCAAAGCCACAGTTTTTTGGATTGTTTTTAGATTTGCCTACAGGATTCATCTCGTCTAACAGACTTGCATCCTCTGTATCTGGGTCTTCCTGTCCGTCACAAATATACATGACGAAGAGGCTACCTTCCTCCCACGAACATGGTGAATATGGAACAGAGCGTAATAGAGGAAATGATACTTGATTGTCTTTCATTTTGCCTGTGGATGGGAACATTATGACTGCCAGGCACTCTGTGTGTGTCTGTGTGTGTGTGTCTGTGTTTGTGTTTGTGTTTGTGTGTGTGTGTGTGTGTGTGTGTGTGTGTGTGTGTGTGTCTGTGTCTGTGTCTGTGTGTCTGTGTTTGTGTTTGTGTGTGTGTGTCTGTGTGTCTGTGTGTGTGTGTGTGTGCGCTCAGATAATGTTTCCTATGAGTGCCACCACAACATCCGCAAACCTCAAACCGAAATCCTGCAGCCAAACTGTGGCTGAGTCTTTCCTCTATCTATCAAGCTGTCAGAGCGACCCACAGAGCACTTTGTGCTGTCTTGGTTTTGGAGACGATGCTCTCATTCAAAGGAGCACATACTGACGGTAAAAGGGACCAAAGAACAAGCCTCAACTGTCAGACCTCCAATATCAGAAACCAACAGGAGAGGGTCTCACACTCAACTTGTCAAATACTGATGCTTGGGTCAGAGGCCCTCAGCGTTAGATACCGATACACTACGGCAGTCTAATGTGGCTGTTTAAGGCACACTGGGCAGTGACATATTTTTGACAATCCGAGCAATGGCTGTAGTATAAAGAGCGAGAAAGCTTGCGCAGGTTGGGTGGAAGGGGAGGTGGATGAGTTTCAAGAGGAAGATCGCTGTTTGCATCTTGTGCAAAACCAAACGTAAGTGGAGTTATTTTAATAAAGACATAGTGTGCTAGTATGTGTAGCATGATGTTACATTATGTTAGTAACAAATGTACTTATTTTAAACCAAGCCATGATGTATTTTTCTAAATCAAACCATGTGCTTTTGTTGCTAAACCTAAGGAAGAAAACCTAACAGGAAATTGAGCATAGCCTTAGTTCACGCAGGACACTATGTCAAGCTGATCTCAAACAGCCAATCAACTGATGGAGCAGCTGATTGATGGAAGGGAGTCAGCTGATAGATCACATGATTTTCTTTCTATGTAACCAATCTCATTCAGGGCGCCTTATTTAAACCGGTCTGGCCTGTCTACTGTTGCTGCTTCCTCTGTAAGCCGCTTTGCAATCCGCCTCCACCCCAGCTCCTCCTTTTCATGCTGTGTCTGACTTATCAATGACATTTCTGTTTGTCATTGATGCTGCTCTGTTCTGTTCCCAAGGGGTCTTTGCTGCTGCTCTCCCTGCCTTAGGCTTTCCATGTAGGCGCATTGAAGGGCAGAGAGGTGTGCTCTCTCCGCCTTAGGCTTTCTGCGTAGCTCGAGGAAAGGCAGAGAGGTCCCAGAACAGAGCGATACTGAAAATGGAAAATTTTCTTTGACTAAAGTGGTCATGACTGAACTACATTTCCTCTCAAAAACAAAAGTTTATTTTGAAAAAAAAAAAAACACACTGCTTGTAACAAATGTAAATTGACATACCACCCCTGAGTGTCCAAAACTGACTCAGAAAGGGTACCTAGTTTGATGAGCCATAGTTTTACAAGTAGGGCCACTGGCCAATTGTCGGCATGACTTGTAGGAATGAGAATGTGTTGCAAACCAGATTCCAATGTCTAACAAAACTAATGGCCAGCTGGTATACCATTGCTCCAATGACTCATGATTCTGAAACACCAATAATCCGAAAACTGTCCCATTTATCCGACAGCCCATTATCCTGAGGACACTGCGCATTGCTTGAAGTTCCGCCTCTCCAAAATTACGCCTCACACTCTCCCAGTTTTACGCTGTTCCACTGATTGGCAGCAATGTGTCAGCAAAGGCAAGGAAGAAGAAGAATGGTCAGTTTACTCAGATGTATATAATGTCTCTGGGAGGAGCTTTGTCAAGTGTCACCTTCATTTTCTTAGTTCAGGCTTTGAGACTACAGATTTAAAGCGTAGCGTAGATATTGCAAACTGAGGGGTGAGACGTTTTGGAAAGTG
The DNA here is from genome assembly GCF_006386435.1 of Epinephelus moara. Taxonomy (NCBI): domain Eukaryota; kingdom Metazoa; phylum Chordata; class Actinopteri; order Perciformes; family Serranidae; genus Epinephelus; species Epinephelus moara. The sequence continues at coordinate 13,325,132 of NC_065517.1, forward strand.
TAGGATCCAGCATTTTTGCAGTTTAGCCATATTACAAAACAAAACAGTTGCATGCTCCAGCAGTATTAAATTGCTGCAGTACTCTGTTAGATGACAAATGGACCAAAGCGTCAGAGTACTGAATCCTTTTCCACTGAGTGACTCTGTCCTGCCAAAGTGTTTCCAGTAAGTCTCATCAACTAACCACATAAAATGCTTAATGAATGGGTTAAAATAACACCACCATGCGTAAGTTAAAGCTCAACTAAACCTTTTTCTCTCCATGTATTTTTTTAAGTCATAATTACACCAAAACCAGAAAAACACCCCTTTCTGAATTGCTACTCGTAGCAGTTTTACAGCGTTTTCACTCTGTTTTTATGGGGTTTGGTGACTCTGGAAGTTCCTGCAGCGACGCTTTGAAGCTCTGAAAACACATTGAGACACACTTTACATTGACATTTCTGGCATCAAGTTAAAAGGAGAACAACAGATCTGCATGTAACATGGAGACGGGTACGTACTTTGTACTGGTTTGGCACAAAAGGTCTGACTTTATAGTTGGAGTTTTTCCCATAGAATCTTGATTATATACCTAAGATTTCTTTAAATATTACCTTCTGTTCACTATTTTATGATTCTGAACTGGGTAATATACGTTTTTAGATTGTTCTTTTGTTTTCTTATCTAGTTCGTTATTTTATTTCTCTCTGAACAACAAAAAAATAAACATATACTGCTCAGGCAAAGGTTCAGGCTGTTCTCATGCACTGCTTGTATGTTTCCCCATGAAGAGTAATGCACCACAGTTCCTTTATAGAAGGCGTCAGTAATTCGTATATAACCCATGTAATCAGGGAGGCTGCAATCACATGACCAATGTGCTGATGGGAGTAAAGAAGCCAGAAGTCCACTTAAGGAGACAGGCTGGGGTGGTGGATGAGTCACAAATCATAAGGCTTTCCAACACAAGACTCTCCCCCAAGAGATCCGTGCTCGGAATCGTGTGAAACCAAGTGAATTCTGAATCATTTTGAGGTATGTCATCACCATGTTTCTTTCCCTAAACCTAACCTACGTAACTTTACTTGCCTTAACCAAGTGGCAACCTGTGGGGGTGAAGGCAACACGTAAGTGCCAAAAACAGTTCTTTGAATGGCCACTTGAGGCTGGCTCCAGAAGCGAGTCAGTCCCCATGGGATCCCATGTGGTACAAAAACAGTTTAGGTCTCTATAATTAATTTCTCCCCTTCATGACAACTATACGGGGGTGATGGCTGAAATGCTGTACTTAAAGCTTCAAAACGGGAGTCCACAAACCACTGGGTGAGGTCATGGTGGCTATATCCATCATTTTTATATTCCATCCATCCATTTTCAACTGCTTGTCCAAAGCCAGGTCTCGAGGACAGCAGGCTGAACAAAGTATTCCAGACACCCCTCTCCCGAGCACACCCCGAGGCGTTCCCAAGCCAGACGAGATATGTAATCTCTCCAACATGTCCTGAGTCTGCCCCTGGATCTCCTACCTGTTGGATGTACCTCTTACAGGAGGCGCCTAGGAGGCATCCTGATCAGATGCCTGAACTACCTCAACTGACCCCTTTTGACACAAGGGAGCAGTGGCTCTACTCCGAGCTCCCTCTGGATGTCAGAGCTCCTCACCCTATCTCTAAGGCTGAGCCCAGCCACGCTTCAGAGGAAACTGACTTCGGATGCTTGTATCCGCAAACTCATTCTCTGGGTCACTACCCAGAGCTCATAACCATAGATGAGGGTTGGGACATAGATGGACCAGCCTCCTGGCTCAGCCCTTTCTTTACCACAATGGTCCGACACAGCTGCAGATGCCGCATCAAACAGCAGATCTATCTCATGCTCCATTCTACCCTCACTTGTGAACAAGACCATGAGATACTGGAACTCCCTCGTTTTTGGCAGTAACTCACTCCCCATACCTTGCCTGGTATGGGGACACTGGGGCCCCTCTCTGGAGCCAGACCTGGGGGGAGATCACCAGCAAGCATCTGGTGGCTGGGCCTTGGGCCATGGGGCCTGGATGGGTTAAGCCCGAATGAATAACATGGAGTCGCCACCCCGTGGGCCCACCACCTGCAGGGACTAGCATCGGGGCCGGTTGCATTGTGTGGGGGTGCGGGTGAGGACCCTGGTGTGCTAACCCCTGGTGTTGCAGACTGGTGTGTGTGTGTGTGTGTGTGTCGCAGACCATCTTTACAGTCTATGGCCTAAACCTAACCTAAGTACCTTTACATAAAGTAGGTAACTTTACGTTTCATATATAACATCAATTGTGGGGTGCTAATTTGTTAGATATCATACAAACCATTGTATGAGGATACGTTGGTTAAGATTAAATCAAAGCACATTAATCCACCCATGCCAAAAAAAGATTTCCATGACACAGTGACAGGCTATTGACAGAATAAACACCTGACCTGAATCTGGGTTCATCCTCTTCGTCTGTGGTACACTGAATTGCACATATGGCTGCTTTTGTTCATAGTGCAGTAAGTCAAATCTCAAATGGTGGAAATGTGATCAAAAAATATAATATTACTGTTTGTTTCATGCATTAATATGAGAAAGGTTATAGTTTTTTATCGCTCCACACTGATCTGATGTTTTCAGCTCTTCAGCAGAAGCTCGGGTGACGTTCAAGTCACATGGTTCATGTACGTCACCATTTATTAATTAAGTGTATTTCCATTGAACTTTGACGGAAAAGCATAAAAACTTTCCACTGTTTCTGCTCAGGTTTGCATGTACAAATTGAAAATATGAAAAAAAAAAAAAGTGTTAAAAATGGAGATAAAAAGGTTAATAATAAGGAGTTATAATCAAAAGACGTTTTTCCTTATTTCTTATGTATTTAAACTGACTTGTGTTGGTGGAAATCTCATGTGTACAACACAGCTGATAGATAGAGGTTAGTGAATTAGCTGCCACACACACACACACACACACACACACACAGTGAGACAGCTCGGTGTGTAGTTGGGTGTGGGCCATGACGCATGCTGATGGTTAACATGTTGCATCGCAGCGTGACTTTCTGAAACAGCACTGGGTTGTTCGGAGCTGATGACGCCAATCAGGACTATAAATAACACACATACACTACACACACACAAAACACACACACAGAGAGGAGTCCACCTTGTGCGTCACACAGATTATAAATGCCACCAGCCTCTCTCCTCCCAAATTTCACGTCTGTCCTCTCGCTCTGTTCCCTCTCCAGTGAGGGCTGCAGAGTCGTCATCTGCTCTGTGTTATAGGATGAAAATTGTTATTATTATTATTACTCCACTTTTTTCCCTCATGACTCGCACGCACAGAAATTAAAACACACAAAAAAGGAATCCTACCGATGAGTTTCATTGGTTTTATTTTGATTATTTCAGTTTTGGAGTGTTGTCAATTTAAACTCATAAAATCTAAGTGATCTGTAATCTTTCTCAAACCTCCCACCAGTGTCCAACACTGTATCGTACATGTGAGAAAAATATGAACTGCTTGTTTATTTTACCCCAGTTGATATTTGTGCTTATTTTTTTCTTTGTTGTAACCTCTGAAGCCCCAGTCCCTCCAATTAGTTTCCTCTATATGAAGTACAAATAATGTCCTGCAGCCTTGCAGCTCCTCAGTGTGAGGTAGGGCTGCCCTCTGATAGTCGATCAAACTTTAGTCGACCAGAAAGATCGTCAGTCAGCAAGATTTCATTGGTCGCTTAGTTGCAACAAAAGGTCAATTAACAGGCGGCTCGCTCAGTGTGTGATGTTCACTTGTAGATAAAATATAGGCCTATATTAATGAAGGTTCATTAGTACGGTTTTGTATTTCTCTGTAATGTAGCACAGTGTTAGCAGTGTTACTGATACTATTCTTTCTCAGACCATGAACTCAAACCATTGTGTTGCCCCACCCAAAATATATCATTCAGTAGTCAAATTTACACTGTAAACATGCAGGCGACTAGTCGACTAATGGCCCTAAATGATGACTATTGGTCGACTAGGAAAATTGGTGGACTTGGTCAGGGGCAGCCCTAAGTGTAGGTGTGTTTTATTTCCTTTTCGTATTGTATGTTTAACAGCAGTGTATTATTAACAGCATTAAAACACTAGTAGTTTTTTTAGTTTAGTCACTTCACTGTGAAAATGGAACAAAGCTCTTGTCTCTTAACAAAACCTCATAACAGTGTTTGTCTTTCAACTTTCAGTAGGAGAGACTATTCAAAGATCTGAACTTCAGCCTCTCAGATGGGCAGGTTTATGGGATCAAGTATTAACAGCTTAAAAACTTGGGTAAGTAGCTTAACAACATCCCAGTTGTCTGTAAGATGGCTTCACCACTGTGTGCCTCTTTCAAATGGCACCAGCTGTGGTCAGAGTGAACAGGACTTTTTTTTAGACTCTTTACAGGTAATGGGAAGAGTCAAAAGTCTCTTTTCTCTGTAGATCAGAAAGGTTTTAAAAGGCAGGGAAACAAAGAGCAAGAGTGAATCCGGACCAGGTAGACAGCTTTGACAATCGGGCAAAAAGGAGGAAAGGAAACTGCTGTCCATATAAAGACTACAAGGCTGATGAGTTAACACAAAGCAGCTGTGACGAACTCAGCAGGTGACAGAGTCAGCCCTAATCATCCACAAACAATGGACTTGGACTTAAGAAGTAATAATGTACTTTAAACTTATCCAGATACTACAAATGAGTGCATTTAGAGTTGATTTAATGTCTTTTCATGGTTTTAATTTCATCTTTAATACACATGCTGTGATCTAAGCCCTTAAAATATTATTATTAATAATAACAATAGCTATTTATTGTGTACTTTGCACAAAACAACATAAAATAAAGACAATAAAATCTCACTTTAAGGAGAAGCAGGTTCATGTCCATGACCAAAATAACATTTGACAAAACAGCATGACAGACCTTGAGATTACAGCATGTTTCCTCCAGTCTCTGCCTGCCACATGTGTGTCATAAAGAATCTGGGGTTACTGATAAACACTTAATGTCGAAGAGTTTTGCAGTAAGATCCCCCACATTAAATGGTTTAGCAGGCCTGTCAGTGAATACATCATGCATACATGCAAACAGAATAGGGGTTTTGTTTTCCTGCTGCACAGTAAGTTTCACTCTTTTTTCTTTTCCTAATGATTTCCTCAACTGTTATATTTCATGTAACTTGCTGTAACCTCACAAGCCAACTGCAATAAAACAAGAAATGAAAATGAGGCACCAACTTATTACATGTATCTTAATTATTTCAATTTCCATGTGAAAAAGTTGCATTTCACATGTTTAATATTAAAAATAAAATAAATTTGAACCAAGTATGTCTCATTTTTTAGCAACGTCTCAATCCCAACTCGTTAAATCATTATGCCTGGTCACTGGCCCGTCAACACCAGGCACAGACGCACAGTCTCTTTAGTATGGTATGATATACACTGGGAGGCAGCATTTGTTTAGGCTCTGGACAAGAGTGAGAAAATCTGCATCAGATGGCAGAGCAGGCGGGACATATGTGGGATGGTTCAGACAAACTCTGGACTTTCACTGTGGAGCCTGCTGTTTGTGTCCTGTGTGAAAACAAAAGTCAATCATGGTATTATAATGACAACGTAGTGTGTTAGTATTTGTAGCACACAATGCAAGTGACGTTGTATTACGTTAGCAACAAGCGCACTTATTTTAAGCTAAACCATGATCTTTTTGTCGAATGGTAACCACTTCCTGTTTTCTAAACCTAAAGAAATAAACCAAAAAGGTTTGTTTTTTTAGCTATGTTCTAAGTTTATTTAAAAAATACTGCATGCATTTAATGAGCAGAAACTGTACATTCTTGTGAAAATTATTTTGAAAAGAGACGCCTCTGAACATCTAAAACTGACGCAGGTGGGGTACTGGCCATGTCACGTTATGTATAATACTCCAGCAGTTTTCCAGCGGTCATAGGCTGGCTTGGCTTGGCTTGGCTTGGCTAGTTTTGGTTTGGGCCATCAGCCCAGCGCAACGCAGCTTGTCTTGAGTGATGATCTATAAAAGCAGTGGGCTGATCCACAGCTGAAGTCCCCTGTTATTTTTGCTGCATGTGTTCTTCCACAGCACGGCAGATAAAAGAAGTTTACCTGTTGGTTGAGCTGTTTGCAGAGGTGCAGTAAGAGCCTGATTTTACTATTCCCCCATGCCATTATTGGACTTGCCTTTATGTAAGAAAGCTGCTAACAAAGCTCCGCTAGTTCAGTAAAATACACATTCCAATTCCAATAGATTCTTCACAATAAACAAAAATGTATTTTGTTACGTAAAAACTTTTATTGTGAAGCAGCAAATTGAGGAAATGTTGAGTTTTCGAGCAGCACCTTCATACATTTTCATTTAAAATATTTACATTTGATGGAACGTAAAACCCATAAAAACACTGTCAGTTTGAATATTTTAGTCATGAATCATACAGCTCAAATGAAAGGTAAAGTGAATATCTTTGATTATCTTGTTTTAACATTTGATATCTTCAGGAAGAGTGGACCCATGGAACCTTAAAGCTAATGAATAAATCTAAATTCATTTATCCCTCTCTCTGCCCTTCAAACACAAGCTCACACACTTTGGTTGTGGAAAAAGTACACGGTGATATTGTGTTATCTTTCACCTAAACCCTAATTTTAACCATATCAGCATCATTCTGTGAGGTGACATCCCCAAAATGTCCTCACAAGACTGTGACTACACTGTCAGGAGTTGATCCTCATAAGAATAGTTTAACTTGACCGCATGCACACACACACACACACACACACACACACAAACACAGTGAGTCAGGTCTTGGCAGAGTTATCACTCCTGTCACAGTCTCTCCATGAGCCCTGGCTCTCAGTTCACAGTTTCAAGGTACAAACATGTGCGTGTGTGTGTGTGTGTGTAGGTACAGTATATTCCTGGATGTGTGTGTCTTTTGTTGTGTCTATACAGTACGTATACACAATAGTATGTGCACGTGTACTTGGATTTGTGTGTGTGCGTGTGCTGGTGTGAGTTTATTGATGGTGTTCCTTCCTCTCTTAATATTGGTGAGTACAATAAATCTTCTGCAGGACACACACACACACACACACACACACACACACACACTGAGGAAGGCCATCAATTCAGCTGATGTCTGTAAGAAAGGGCAAGGGCGTGTTGGATCATAAACAGGTTACTTTTATAGTCTCTTTGTGTATGTGTGTGTGTGTGTGTGTGTGTGTGTGTGTGTGTGCAAATTAAATTGATGCTGTCTTCCCGCTGAATGTCCAGGAGTCCACAGCCTGCAAGGAATTGTGGGTAATGTCACTCCCATAAAGACACAATCTGCACACGCTCAGTCTGGCACTGAGGAGGAAGGGAGGAGTGTGTTTATTGCCGGGATAATAAATCACAAACAAAGACATCCAGAACTGAAGGTGAAAATAAACCAGACTTACAGTTTATATAAAGAATTTAAATAACTATTTTGGTATTTTTTTGTACTTTTGACCAGCGTTTCTATTGGTACAGTGCAGCTGAAATATTCAGTCTCTTCTTCAGTACTTAGATCTGTCAGCACATTGTGGCCTCTGAGCCCTGATCATCTTATTTAATGTTGCTTGTACTGTTAATCGAGAAATTAAAATGCATTATTCATTTCTGGCCACTAGGGGACAGAAGTTGGAGTCACGCTGAAGAAGAAGAAGAAGAATGAGAAGACATACTCTATTAATTACTTTATTTCACTCTGTTGTTGTTGTCCTCACACACACATGCACATGAATTAGTTGTGGAGAGATGCCAGAGTGATGGGGCTGTCACACAGTTAGACATCTCAGCAGTGCACAGGAAGTGAACTGGCACTTCTCCAGCTCTTAGTCCACACTCCATAACATGTCCGTACGGGACCATCCAAACAAGCCAAGTCCCTACTGGCTGAGCTGCTGCCGCCCCAGAGTCATATCTTCAGTCTCAGGGCTCGTCTGGGATTTGCACCCAGGACCTCTCCCACCCTCATACTCCTAGACCATACTGGAGTCATGTTTCTATTCATCAGATGGCTATATGTTTAATATTCACTCTCCTTTTATCTCAGGTTTGTTTCCCACCAATGCTTGAGAAAAGTATCTTCACCAGCTAGTAGCAAACTGCTGTTTGCTGTTGGGTAGTGAGGCGAGGGTCAAGTCAACAGAAAGCAACCCATGGGCCGTGCTGGCTTTCTGTTATTTCGTTTTTGACCAGGAAAATGTGTTGCAGTCCGACATATTTAAATCCCACCAGTCACAATGTCTGGTAAAATTATTTCCCTCTAGGCCTAACACTGTGTCCTAACTGCGAGTATCTCGTCGTTCACACTGAATCAGTTAAATTTGTACTTCTGAAATGTTATGTAAACAAACCACTGTACCTGTCATCAATTTGAGAATCCTCCCATAGCAAAGGAATGGTCTGCTTACTCTGCCTCTGATTGGCTTATCCTGATATTCTTACCCTACCCCTAACCAATCCCACTCCTCTTGGCTAAACCTAACCAATCCAATCGACCAAGGCAACTAGTACACGCCAATCATTGGGAGTGTAGGGCAGTTTATTCCTTCACTCTCCTAGGATTTGGGGGGAGCTTTTGCAGGAGCACCCTGAGCACCCTGAGTTGAAATAAAGAACTTTAACTTTTAACGTTTTTTTCCATTGTTCAATCAAATGAATTGAGAGGCAGAAAACAAGTGGTGGCATACATGGTTTGTGTTGAGCTAACATTAGCTCAGTTTCAACGTCATCCTAGGCAAGCTTCACGACATATCTGAACAAATTGTAGTCTTGACTAACATTTCCCAACAGTAATTAGGCCTGACGATTGACAGTAGATTGTCAAACCATTCCTGAGTCATCCTAAAGTAAGCCTTGAACCAGGCGTCCATCCAGGCGAAGCTCCTGGATCGTCTGGCGGTACTCCCTGTGATTTCTCCTCTCTCTGAGGGTCTCATGTACCCAGACGGGTCTATGTTTCCCTGTGACTAACATACTATTTGAGAACAGCCTCTTACCCTCAGTCAGAGCCAGAGCAAGTGCCCTTCAACTGTCCATTTTTTATGCAGACTTTAAGATACAGATCTTTGAGTTTACTTCACAGCAAAATGGTGGTTAAACTAAAGACAGGCAATTTGTGGTTGCTTAGCAACAATTCTAAAAAAAAAAAGATACAGCAAGCTGCAAACAGCATTCTCTCTGATTGCGGCAGGTTTCAACAAAAAAGGCAGTGCGGTGTGTCTCGTGTTTTGCAACCTGCAAAATGCACTCATCAAACTCATCGGAGCCTTAGTATGCTTCAGAATGCTCAGTATGTTAAAGCACCAGTATACTCCGTCATAACCTCTTGTTGGATGGTTGAAATAATTTGGACATTGACGAGATGAGATGTGAAAAAAATGTTAGTGGTGGACTACTGGACATTGAAAGCTGAGAACAGCTGTGCTTGTAACTATCTTCCAATGCCACATGAGTGACAGGCTGACAAACTCCAGTATGCGCCGGGATGTTTCGCTAGCCAGCAAAAACACTCACACCGGCGCAGCGTCAGCCGTTGGTGCGAGTTGTGAACTGTAATTCAGTAGTAAATAATCCGTTGTGTGTGTCTGACTGTGGATGGTGGAGCTGCTGAATGGATTTGTGGAGTTTGTTAGTTGCTGCTCTGCTTGTTAGCCCCTGACTGTCAGCAGCCGGCGGACTTCACAGCTGATCTCAGTGGGACTCCACTCAGTCCGGACTGTCTGAAGAAGGTTTATGGGTTGATGCTGTTTGACAGGCAGGTAGGCTCAGTTATCTGTGAGTGTAGCTGTGCTGTAGGTAAACAGTCCGAACTTGTCTTTGACAGAGATAAAAGTTTAGTTTTAATCACTACCTGTGAGAGGACACAAGTTTATACCTCCAGACTATCATGTTGCAGATTAAGAGAGAATTCAGGCTTTAATTAAGTAACTTTTCTGCTTCTCAACAGTGAGAGCAATAAGTCAGAGTTTACAGTGACCCTGGGTACAAATCATAGTTAGTTAGTTATGTGATGTCAAAGTTTTAGAAACCATAAATAGAGAGATGTTGAGCTTTTCAAATGATAATCAGTAAGTGTGTGCTCATAAACCACCCCTTTAACCTGCCAAAAACTGCTGGGGACATGACAGGTGGAAGTTTTCAGAAATTATTTGTAGCTGTAAGACAAATTGTCTAAATATTTTTTTTATATAACCTGTCACCTTGATTCTAATTTCTGACACATGAATTAGCCTGTCTGGATTAGTTCAAAGATTAAAAAAAACATAGAAAACATATCGACCAAAAGTAATGACTAAAATGTCATACATTTTCATCAACTGAAACTAAACTAAAACTATGAAGGATAAATGTGACTAACACTAATAACCATTTTTGTCTCAAGACTAACACTAAATCTAGCTGTCAAAATTAATTGGTTTACCCATGACTAGCTAGCTGTACAGAGGTGATGAAGAACCCAGGGGTTTGGACGTGTGGCATTTTTTGGGAACACAACTGAGTGCAACACAGCAAATGCCTTTAAGGAGAGACTGTCTGAAAATGTATGCTGTAATCCTTATTTGTACGATTCATCGCATTTCACCCCTTTCTTTGACAGGACAATGCCTTTGTTCAGTACAGGTATTAACAGCTTCACCTTTACATGTGTCCAGGCAATAATATGTACTGTAATAACTACTTTGTCTGAAGCATACTGGGACCTTTAAGACACTGAGGCTGAACCAGACAGTAAATGTGCTGTTAAAACAAAACAATGAGCTAAAAGAGGCTAAAAGAGCTCTGCAAAGAGTTGATGATATTTCTCTGTGGGTTCAGCACTATGAGCAATTCCTTTGACATTTGAAAAAAAAAATATTTACGTACATCATTAGTGTTTTAAGCATACCCTTGAGTTGCCTCTGCCATAAGTCTCACACACACACACACACATGAAAACAACCCAAAATGACCATATTACTCAGTGTGGCTTTTACGTGAAATTAACACTGGAGAAAAAGACTAAACTAATACCATCCGTTGAATGATCATCAGATCGGTAACCATATGTTATTTACAGCTTTAAATAGTACAGAACCTTTTGATATTTTTAAAGAGTAGAGAGTGTGTTTTTTGGCCGTCACGCTGGACTGGCACCGTCCACCTCGGCTGTGATGAACAGTCTGGATGGTGTGAAGCTGCCAACATGGCCACCTGGAGGACACCCAGATGGAGAGGATCCTGAGAGACTCAGATCACAAGTCTGTGGTGGACATTGTCATTAAAAAGCTTTAGGTGGAAGCCTGTAAACAAATATGACAGCTCCAGGTAAGGTAAGACAATGTTGTATACTCATATTTGGCTTCATTTATTATTGTTTTACACAGACAATCACATACCACAGCACACCCTGTCTATGCAGAAGCTTCAGTCGGTGTGGAGCTGAAAACTGTTAATCATGTATTTCAGGAAGAGGAAACGGTACAAAAACTGCAAACTACTGTAGAGTCACACCAGTTTTTTGAGCTGTCGCCCTCCAGCATCTAACACTTTAAATGAGGATCAAAAGTGTTACATTTACAAGCTACCTAAAGTCCAATAAGTCAGTGTGACAAACCCAAGTTTCTCCATGAAAGCAAACAAACAAGCCTTTCTGTTTGTTCAGCCAGAATCTATATATAGGAAACACTAACTACCCCTTGAAGGCTATGAAGACATATGGCTGACATGTGGGGCTGCAGGTGCAGGTGGTGGTGTCGGGGAGACCCACAGGGAGGATCCCTGCTACAGTATATCTGCACCATCAGCAGATCTTCCTCTATACCTCCAGCTTCTGTTCTGCTCTGCTACTGACTGAGATTAAAGTCTTTATCATTCTGCACTGAGATAAAACAAATATGCTGCAACCTGCTAATGGTAGCTAGGTTGTAAATTACATTAGGCTGCTATTTAGCATGATGGGTGTCATAATAAGCATGTGATTTGCATTAAAAAAATGTGTTGAAGAAAGACAGTGGCAATGTTATTTTGTCTGTAATTGAGTTTTTTGTTAAACCTGGATTAAATTTAGTTGAAAAGTTTAAGTTTTGTAGAAGATCGCCTTTATTTAATAACACATGATTACATATTTTCAATATATAACCAGTTCTGCATGATGTCCTTGACAGTGTTCTTGGCAAAAGTGCTTAAATGTGAAATGCCTTACATACATATGTGCAGCCTGCTTCGAAAATAATGTGGTATGGTCCTTTAGCATGTAACGTTCCTTCTGGTCGCCACATTAAACCACATAATAACTTCTGTTTAACTGCTCATAAGCAGAGCTTTGTTCTTGTAATCTAAGATGGAAAAAAACTGGATTTAATCAAACAAAAGGCAGCGTACAGAAGATAAATAACAAATATTATGTCCACGGTGGGGGTCACGCTGCGGCTCTGCACCGGCCTCCAGCTCCCACCACATACAGGACGGAAAATTCCAGTAAACAACCAGGAAACATATGGCAGTAAACAACTTATCTGCGTCCACATCTGGTACTTGTTAGACATGGACCTGATTATACGCTGATGATTCACAAATTACACCTGTTGTTCGTGTAATTTAACCCAGAGCTGGAGTAGATTTTAAAAAAGAGGCAATCAGCAGTTTTTCAGGCCGTCTGATGCCAGCTGCTACCTGGAAGTCCTTGGCTGGTTTGAAAGTGAGTAATTATGTTTCTTTTCTTTTTTTTAACTTTCATGTTTTAGGCGTGGTTTTGTCCTTTTGATGCAATAATGTTTGTCTTTTTTTAAACCCCAGTGTCCCCATGACTCAGGGTGTTTAATGGGCTCCAAGTTTTTTGATGCCCTTCCAGGAAACAGCAGGAAAACAACATTTCTCATTTCTTCCATCTCTCTCTGGGTGCAGTGATCCAGCCTGGCAACAGGGGGCAGTGTGTCACTGTGGTCTCTTCAGTTCCTCTTCCCTCTTTCCCCTTCTATTCTTACAGTATTTTGGACATAATACTGAGGAACATCTTTTTGTTTTTCCTCTCACCCTTTCTCTTACCGGCTTTCAAAACTGTCCTTTACTCCAGTTTTTATTAATATGAAGTAGAATTTCCATTCTTCCCTCTTTTTGACTCTCACACCATCTCATCTCGTCTTGTTTTGGAAACAATAGAAGGACGGTGTTTGCTGTGTCTCCTCTCACCTTAGAATCGCCTTGTCTCCACGTCTCATTTTGCCGTCGCTCCTCAAACACAAAGAGTCTCCATTTGCCCATCCTTCCTCTCTTTCTCATTTTTTCTGTCACCTCTTCTTCTCCTGCCTTTCATCATTGTGCAGATAGAGGACGGCTTTCTAGGTTTTTCTCCCCTCCTCTTGTCTCCTCTTTTCTCACCTCCTCTCCTCTTTTTTTCTCATGTCTTGTGATCTCCTAGAAATAACTGTTTCTCTTCTCCTCACACCTCCTTACCGAGTCTCCGCACTTCTGTAGCATCGTTCTTCTTCTCTTTTCCCCAATTGTTCTTCAAATATCAAGAGGTTCCACTGTCGTCTCTCATTTTGTCTTGTCTAACATAATTTCTCCTTTTCATCTGTCCTTTAAAGTGAGAAAGGTTTTCTGAGTTTGTCCTCTCCCTCTCCAAAAAAAACCCCTCACCCTCTCCACTTTTACTTTGAAATCACTTTGTCTCTGCCAGGTGTCCACATGTCTGCAGTGTCCTTTTTCCTTCAAGTGTTACAAGTTTCTGTTGTCTTTCACTAGCTTTACTCTATAACCTTGTCGTCTTCTCCTGTCTTTTGTCTTCTCTTGTTTTGGAAATCATAAGGGAGGAAGGGTTTGTCCTCTCCTTTACTCCCAACCTCTTCTCTCTTCCCCCTCAATAAATGTTTTCATCTCACCTTATCTTCTGTCCTCCTTTGTCCTGTTAATTTAGAGTGAAACACAGTTTTCTCAGCTGCTGTCTTCTCCCTTCGTTTTCATCTTACCTGTTCTTCACACTTTTGTAGTGTCCTCTTTTGTCTCCAGTTTCCTCTGTATTTTATCTGGTTTCCCATCTTCTAATTTTTTATTTCACCTGATCTCATCAACTCTCCTCTCTCTTGTATTGTTTTAGAAATATTTTAGAGATAGGCGTTCTGAGTGTGTCCTCCTCTCTAATTCTCTCCTCCCTCCTTTTGCCATCTTTTCTACTCTCCTCTCCTTCTTTTTCTTTCCTCTCCTCATCATCTGGCCTCCCCTTTTCCTTTCCTCCTTTGTCCTGTTAGACTTCTTGTTTCTCTAGCTCCCCACCTACTAGTTTTTTATTTTACTTCCTCTTCGTCTCTGTACTCTTACACACTTTTCCCCCATCTGTCTCCATTCCACTCTCACCTCTGCTCCTGCTTTGCCATAGTAATTAAATAAGAATTGAGTTTCCTAGCAGCGTTTGAGCCACTGATCCTGGGTTCTTTTACCGACCCATCGCAGTGTCTCTCAACAGCATTTGAGCCACCAATCTCAGGTGTTTGTACTGACCCATCGCAGCATCTCTCAATAGCGTTAGAGCCACTAATCCCAGGTGTTTTTACCGACCCAACGCCAGGTCTCTTAATGGCGTTTGAGCCACCAATCTCAGGTGTTTTTACCAAACCAACGCAGCATCTCTCAGTGGCATTTGAGCTGCCAGGCGAGGGTGTTTTTACCGACCCATTGCAGCATCTCTTAGTGGCATTTGAGCCATCAATCCCAGGTGTTTACAGCATCTCTCCGTGGTGTTTGAGCCACTTGTCTCAGGTGTTTGCACCAACCATTTGCAGCATTTCTCAGTGGTATTCAAACCACTGATCCTGTGTGTTTATAGTGACCCTTTACAGTGTTTCGCAGTGATGTTTGAGCCATTGAACTTGGGTGTTTTTCATAGACCCGTCCCTGCTTTTCCTGCATTTTTTGTTCCACCAAACACGGTTATTTAATGCCAAAACATGATCTTTTCCTAACCATAATCAAGTGTTTTTGTGCCTAAATCCAACCGCATGTTCACCTCAGCATTGTTGACAAATGTAACGTATCCGTGGTTCAAAGGAACGTACAATGCAAACATCTGTTCTGGTGATTGAGTTGTCTTACTGCAGGGAGTGTGCATTTTCAGAAAAACAGGACTTCGGAGCGATAGGTGTTTTTGAGATAACAGGCTGTCAGAGAAATGGGCTTTGGATTGAATAGTACAATTTTCATGCTTACGGGATTTCAGGATTTTGGGCTGTTGGAAAAATGTCCCCCTTCTCTTCCTCTCTTCTCCCATCATCTCCTTCTGCCTGGCCTCCTCCTCCTCTTTTTTTCTTGTTCTTGCCATGTTAAGACTCTGCATTCTCATTTCTCTGGCTTCCACTCTTCTCCTCTTTCCTTATCTTTAATCTGCTCCTGTTGTTTTGAAAACTACAGAGGAAGAAGGTTTTCTTGGTTTGTCCTCTCCTCCACTCCCCTCTTACTTCATCTCATCTGCCCTCCCTTCTTTCACCAGTCTTTCCTTTTGTTTTTTAAGATAAGAGTCTCAATTCTCCTTTTCATTTTTGCATCTCATCTTGTCTTCTAACCTCCACTTTCACTTCTCCTTTGTCCTGTTAATTTGGAAAAAAGAAAAAAAAACAGACGCCTCTCCTTTCTTGAACTCTTTTTTTGTCTTGGTTCATTTCACCTCCTCTCCTCTTAAAAGATTGAAGAATTAATTTTAGAATTGCTCCTGCTGGCATCTCCCTTAGAATAATACAAATTGAGCTATCTCCCTTGCCATTAGCATGCACACACACACACACACACACACACACACACACACACACACACACACACACACACACACACACACACACATGCACGTGGAGGGGAGTGATTTTTTTTGCTAATTCCACCTTTTTTTTCCTGGCAGCTAAAAATGGAAAGTTGTTTATTCCAATGAACAGATGCCTCCATGACACAAACACACACACACACATAGTCACACATGGACCATCAAATACACATGCACGCATATACACAGACCACCCATGGCTATGTGTGTGTGAGTTCCAGAACAGACACCTCATTTTATCTCACATCAAACACACAAACTGCGCACATCACACATGCACACACACTCATGTACTTGTGTTTCCCAGTCAGTAAAGCAGCGATCAGCTCCTACATCTCACTCTGGTGTTTGATGTGACGTCTCTCCGTCCTGCAGGCAGAGAAACTGAAAATGTTCTTCTGCGCGGGAGGGAATGGATCTGTGCACATTTTGAAGCGTTGGCGGAGACGTTGGATTGCTCAGGCGGGGGACAGACTAAACCATTTTTAGGCCAAATTGACCCTTTGTCAAGTCTCGCCTCTCCTCCAAGCTCCTTAGTTACAGTTGCTAAGTACGACAAACAATAGCTTCAGAGAGTCTGTTTCCATTGAAAACACCTGTTGATTTAATTGACTCGGATTTCTATTTATCCTCATTCAGCCAGTCCTTTAAAAAAATGTGCTTTTAGTATCTCGGGTAGCCCAGAGAGACCAGCAACCGTGCACCATATTAATATTCAGGGGACTGGTGAAACAGTGATAATATTTCGCCCATGCTTACTAATGTCAGGTTGGTCTTTTGAAGTCAGGTCCAGCTTTCTCAGGCACACAACCTATTTTGTCATCTTTGTATGAGGACTTAAAAAACTGTGTTGAATGTAATAAGGTTTTCCAAGCAAATCATTCAGACCTGGGAATGTCTCAAGATCCTCCAAGAGAAGCTAGAGGAGGTAGCTAGAGACAGACGTTTGGGCTACCTTACCTCAGTCTCTAACCACTGTGACCTGGATGCAGATGGAAGGCAGCAATCTCATACTTAAACAAGTGTGTGTGCCATAATTAAAGTTGTTTAAGTATCTGCCTTAGTCAGCTGAAGTCCTTTCACAGTGTTTGCTCTTAGCCTAAACCAGAGTCTGTATAAAAGAAGTGGGTGAGCCACTGTGACGTCACCCATGGCTTTGTGGAGTTCCATTTTGAAGCTTTTTTTAGCCATCACCATCTTGGCTTTTTAGAGCCAGAAGTGACCATATTTGGTTGAGTGGGTGGAGCTGTGGATGAGCGAGGGGTGGATCTGACTAAGAACCCTAGCACACCACCTCAGTTTTTGTGAAAACTCTTAAAGCAATCCCTTCTTTAACGTCTATTGTACTCTAAATGGGACTATAATTGAAAAATGCACATTACATTGTATTGAAGAAGACTTGAATCTCACAATTGAGACCATAAACACATTCAGAATTTTTTTTTCCACTGAGGTAATAAAATCAGGTGAGAAATACTTGACGTTGTGTACAATCAGACCTCTCTTTGTAACCAGTGGAGTCGCCCCCTGCTGGCCATTAAAAATAATGCAGGTTTAGGGGCACTTCTGCATCAGCTTCACTTTTCAGACCTGGAGATAACCCCTTGGTCAAACTGACTCAACCAACAGCAGATATCTCTTCAGTTCAACAAATATGACTCACGCAACCTTACCGTTAGTCCAAGTACAACTTCAGTCTGAACAGTTGTAGGCAACCACATAATCATTCCACATTCATGTAGCGCTGGCTTGGCCTTGCATGGCTCTCTCTTACTTCTTTACCAGGCTCTTCTCAGGATGAGAAATTCAAAAAGAAAAAAAACACATGATTAAAGTGTCTTTCCAACCTAGGGATGAATGCTGAACAAAAGATCTACCGAAGGACTCCGCACTATGACTCGTTTAACTCAAAGGTTAGATAAAGTATGGACCTGTAAAATATGACCAATGAAGATACAAAAACTAATTCATGCCTACATGTTTTGACAGAGTTGACTTTCTTAAAGGGATAGTGCACCCAAAAATGAAAATTCAGCCATTATCTACTCACCCATATGCCGACGGAGGCCCTGGTGAAGTTTTAGAGTCCTCACATCCCTTGCGGAGATCAGCGGGGGGAGAGGCTAGCACACCTAATGGTAGACGGCACCCCAGACTAACGTCCAAGAACACAAAATTGAATCCACAAAGTATCTCCATACTGCTCATCCATAGTGATCCAAGTGTGCACTATCCCTTTAATGAAAGGTTCAGGTTAAGGTAGAAGAGGCTGGAACGTAAAGGCAAGAAACACTGACAATCCAGCCAGGAGCAAGTGGAGATGGGCTCATAGTGTATAGGCTTAAATACTGGGGAATGAACAGGTGAGCAGGTGGATGTAGGAGTCAGGTGACTGGGACTGGTCGGAAAGTCTAGGGGCATTTGGTGGATTAGTCTCGACACCAGACAATCCGAGATCTCCGCCTTCTGATAGTCTGGGGACACTCCTTTCTAAAGTGTATTTAACACACCGATGAAAACGGCCGGCAACAAAGCAACGCCTCTTGCATTTTTGAAAAGGACACGCCCTCCCGGAAATGTGCGCCCCCCCTTTTCTCGTCCGCAAGGAAACAAACACACAGAGAGCTTGAGAATGGATGCCGAGAGATTTAACTCCGTTTTATCAAACATGTGCTCAGTCCACAAGATTGTGGAAATGAAGGACTTAAAGCGACTTGAGCCATTTTGTACCACTACACGTGTTTCTAGTGGGACTCTGTTTACAAGCACAAGAGTTCAGCGAGCCACCGAAGGACCGCCCTGCAGATTTACTATTGATTCTGCAACTTAGGGAGTTTTTTTAAACTCTGAAATTGTATCCGCCCATCTAAACACAAAATCAGGGAGAAAGTCATTTGTCTTTAGTTAAGCAAAGCGTCTAAAGACTGACTTGTGAGTCTATTGGTGGATGGACAGAGAGTTCCTATGAAATGCAGAGACCTGAAGATGGTGACTGATAAACTGATCGAGCTGATGATGATGTGATGGGCTCTGCACAGTTTGTACACTTTATATACAGTATGGCAGTGGTTCTCAACCAGGGGTTTGGGGACTCCCAGGGGTCCTTGGGTGAGTTCAAGGGGGTCCCCAACAAACAGAGAATATTTCATTTTCACTATTTCATTAACTATAGATGTGAGCCCGATGCAAGCAAGAGTGACTATTTTGATCATAGGTTTCACTTCCTCCACAATTATCTCCTAAACTGTAACTGTCAACTGAAGAATTCTGGTGTTAATCATATCTAACAACCCAAATCTTTTCACACGGAGGTCTCTGAAGCAAAACCCTCTGAGTCTGTGTTCTAACGTGCATCAATTCAGGGGTCTTTTGACACGAAAGAACAACTTTGTGAGAACTATACAGTTTAATGTTTCATGTTTAATGTTTTATGGTGAACAGTAACTCCTTCCCATCTTTGGACAAATTACATCCAACTTTTCCTTTTAAATGCATGATAAACTTCAAGTCACGCTGATTTTAATTAGATAAATGACATGCAAAGTGTCTAAATTATGAAAATGGCTGCAAGATACTTTATAAACAAATCATTTTTTTGGCTGCTTAAATTTATTGCAATTTTGGTCAGCAATTTGGCTGATTACTTTTTTTTTGGTAATTATAACATTATCGCTTAGAAGTTGAATATTAGTTTTGGGCAAAAATCACTGTCAGATGAAGAAGAATAAGGCTAAAATTTCATATTTAAAAAGTTTATATAAACTACATGTTCAGGTTATATGCCATATGCCCAGCTTGGTGGATCATCTGTAAGCTGACATTTTCTAAATGATCCAGAGAAATCTCCCAAAACCAGGCAGAAGGAGAAAACCCTGCTTTATCTTTAGAGTTAATTACAGCTGGGAAAAGCTCTGCAGCTAAACATGGTATTCCCTTTTACACACACGCATGCACACACACGTCCCACCACAGACTGTTTGCTACTAACCATTAAGGCATGTAAACAAGCTGATTTGGGTGACACACAACCAGAAATGAGAGCTTTCCCAGGGTGCGCTCAGAGATCGGTCCAGTGTCGGTCGGGCTGCGGCTCTGACAGGGTGGCGGCGATAGCGTGAGTTTGCAACATAACTCCCAGCAACGTGCATAATTATTGCCTGCTAAACGCTGCATTATAAATCATATGATCAATATGTAAGAGGAATGTGAACTCAGGATCAGCTGAGGAGGTGTTTGTAAGAGGTGGTGATCCCCACAGTAGAAATCTGTTGGTTGTATATATTTATTTATTTTTGTCATGTGAAGTGCAGAGAAATGAAGAAACTACTAGTTTCATGTTGACTCCATTCCTTGCAGTCATAATTGATATGATTATATCATACGATTTTTTGAATTAACCAATCTCGATGCCTGTGTAGAACTTCTTTTCATATAGACAATTATTCATTTTAAGCTACTTGCATAAAGGAGTTACGTCACCGTTCTATCATGGTAACACTGTGAAAGTGCCAGCAAGACAGCAGCCTGCTACACAACATGACTCACAGACAACAGAACACATTAGCTTTTCTACAAATGTCTCCTTATAGGGACACGTCTTGTCCTGCACATTAGCTTACCTAAAGGATAACTTCGGCATTTTTCAACCTGGACCCTATTCCCCCGTGTAAACTGATCAAAGAGGCTGATGTGAACAACAGTTTTTGAAATTGTTCCAGTATTGAGGGAGCTGGCGTCGGCCATCAGCCATGGAATGAGCTGCAATGGAGGCACATGGGGCAACTGCACATTTTCACTGTATGTCTATTAAAAGTGGTTCTTTTTGACACAGACTGTAAGTATCTGAAGTGTCTCTTTACCTTTCACCTGATCCAGTCAGTTTGTTGTTGCCTCCTTAAGGTCTCTTCCTGAAACATCACAAGATATCACGAGATGTCACTTGTTGCAGGAAACAACAGTGGAAACATGTGAGTTCTGGACAGAGTACAGTAATCTGAGTAGTTTACAGTAAATGTAGTTAAGTGCTATCTAAAAGATATTCAGTGCCATGGATGATTATTGACCTGATTTTAATATTGTGGATGAAGCTTTTGAATTTGACCACCGCCCGAATTTATGTGAGATGGACTTTACGCATAGAAGCGTGGATGAGGAGAGTAAAAAAAAGGAAGTGGAGGCCCTACAGGATTTAAAGCATGGAGACATGGAGTTCCTGGAGTTGCTGTGACCCTCTGCCCACAGTGGAAAGATGCCTGTGTTGTAAAGAGTGGTTCGTGTTTGCACATTTCCGACCTGAACCAGCAAAATGAGCAGCTACACTGTCATAGATTATCTCTGTCGGATATGGACGTGCTAAAGTTTTGGCTAGTTGTGCTAATAATGGATCCTAACACTCCTGTCCATACACTGTGCATACAGACCTGCAGGTCTGCAGTGACCACCGGGATGATGACTACCTGTCAAAGAGGAGAAGAAATCCAGAGCTTATTTTCCAGAGACAAAAAGAAAACTACTGTTCCAAGTGTATTTACCTGCTGCAGACGAGTGGAGGTAGGCTAATGCTATAAACTAACATTATCATGTTTACAGTGCATAGCATTACACATGACAGCACGGCAGGATAACGGTTAAAACAATCAATCAATACATGATTAGGAGGCACAAAATATCAACTGATTCAGCACTAATTATGACAAATCTATAGACTGATTCCCTATTTTCATCAGCTGACTTCATAATAATTAAATAAGTGATATCAACAAGCTGACACTATCTATGCCACAGTGTGTGTGTGTGTGTGTGTGTGTGTGTGGTGGATACAATATATTTAAGCTTAAGTGTTATATGCCTATATATCATTATATTTTATGCCTACATGTGCCCTTCCTAGAGTTTTCAGGCTAGTTAGCTAATTAGCCAGTCAGTGGCGGTGCACAGGACAACTTAAAACTCACCTGCAAAGTCATTTCAGTCTGTTAAGATGCTTTTGCTGTCCTCAAGCTCTCAGAAGGTCTGTGCTGCGACATGCACATTGGGCCTTTCCCAAACCCTCCCCACTCCCACTCCGTCTCTGCTTGTCGTCACTTCCATAGCTAAATGAAGCACCCTTCATTGAGGTGAAGAGTATAAATACAAAGAAAGCTTGGGGACAAACTTCCCTCACTCCAGAGGTAACGACAAGACATAACTTTTCATAACCATAGAGAAAAATGAAACTTATTCCAATTTTATTTTCTTCATATGCATTTGTATTGCTTATGTTTGATCTCAGGCTGTTCTCACGCACTGTGGGTAAGTATACAAAAAGTAATGCACCACAGTTCTTGTGTATCCAACGTAATCATGAGACGGTAATTTGTGCATAACCCATGTGATCAGGAAGGCTGCGATCATGTGCCCATTAAAGAAGGAAGTAGCCCACAAAGGAAGGGAAGGTGATTGGGTCACAAGACACAGGACTTTTCCCCAGGAGACCAAGCGAATTTTGAGTTATTTCAAGGAACGTCCTTACCATTTTTCTTTCCCTAGCCCTAACCTAGGTAATTTAATTTGCGTAAAGCTAACCTATGTTATTTTATACTGAGTCCGTAACATTTCTAGACTAGGTAAGGGTATATTTGACCCTAAATACAACGTAACATTTATCTTGTTAACATCCGTACGACCATATTAAATGTCTCTCTTAGTCTAAGCAGTGTACAGTTGTACAAACAGTTGCACAAAACTTACCTTTGTACAGAGTGTCTTCCATGACGAACACAACATAGCATTGCTCATGATCGGGAAGTCAACATCAAGCCACTTTCCACTAATGGTTTGGGATGGCACTCAATGCAGCAGATCCACCACATGAATGCAGAAACGGAGTGGAAGTGAGTAGGGAGAGGGTTTAGGGTGTGGTTTGGGAAAGTCTGTGTCCTGTGCTTTGCTGTAGGTGCGCCCATTACAGTGTAGCAGAGCAATGGTATCTCAACAGCCCATATACTCTACTATTCAACACCACTTGTAACAAAACAGTGTGTGTGCCATGTAGGCCACAGTTACCAGAGACCTTTGTTTACTTTTTCAGCGTCCAAAATAACACATTCACCACCCCCTATTATAACAAACACCAAACCGTTTACGGTGCACTGTGGGACTGTTCGCAGAACGTACTGTTTGTACCATGGATGCTACTTTTTTGTTTCATTGTGTTATTTTTGAGGGCACTATATGTACATTCACACACATTTAGAATTCACTCTGAAATAAAATGGCAGTTTATTATACGGTGCAGTTCATAGTAAACAGGGAGTGATTTCGTACACTATCATATTTGCTCCCTTGCTGGGGCTCAGCCTGTAAGCTGCTGTCAGTTGTACACGACAGTGAGAAAAAGAGACATTTGTGATTTTCCCCAAACACCCTTTTTCAGGACATTAAGCTCCTGTTAACAATGAAATGAAAAATCACTTTAGCGTGATTTTTGACAGCAAAAAGGGGATGACTAATTGTGATTTCAAACACTGTTTGTTCGAAATAGGTTTTTGGATTATAACAAAGAGCAGTGAGGTGTTAATGAAACCTGTATGACACCTGTATGACAACCTGTAAAGGTGTTAATCAGGTGTTAATCTCCTCAAGCCGGAATAAAAAACTATGCAACTGCTGATGAATTACCAAACTGATTAATTGAGGAACTGGTTTGTGCAAAAATATTTAGGCACAATCTGTCTGCATGCTCTAACAGTGTGATGTACATGCATGCAAACAACATGCAGACACACCTACAAACACAGACACAAAGACTGTGACACACTTGTGCACACGTACACACACACGCATGCTGCAAAACATCAACACGTACAAGTCTCAGGGGAGATTTCCATATGCTCGCAGCGCTGAACCATGAAAACTACTCTCCCACTCACACCTCACAAACTAGTGATGAAAGTGATTCCTCCAAACGCTAATCAGGACCAAAATAACTTGCTTGATCATCTTCTATCAAAGGCCACAGGACTCACCGACACGTGGACAGACTGACAGAATAAATGTAAGTTGACACCAACCCAGTTGTGTCAACAAAGAGAAAAAAAAAACACCACCAAAAAAAGTAGACAGGTAGACATATGTGGGACATGGCTAATGACAGGGACTACATTAAAATTAGAAATAAGAGAAAGGCAGGAAGAGGGTGAAGACGGAATAAAGGGATGAATACAGTCAGAGTCATATGTGGTGAAGACTTATTAGCTGACCTCGTTCAAAGAGTGTTTTCAGATAGATGGTTCGTGATGGGGGTGTGAATTAGTGCTGCTACTCCTACTGACACCACTATTACTGCAGCTAATTTATTCTGTCATTACCACAGCTGTTACTACAGACATCACCGTTAACAATAGTCAAAGTTAGGGATGCAAAGACACACTGGACGGATGGATTTCTCCTATGTCGCCTGAAATGGACATAAAGATGTTTTATTTTGTCTTTGTCTTTTTTTTTGGCACGACTGCACGTCCAAAAATGTGGTCCAGGTCCAACTCCAAGTTTTTGTTTGCTATTGACAGAAAGAACAAAATATTTCGAGTATACAAAATGATAATTGAGCCTCCAAGTCTCTGAGGAGATCGTGTTTGATTGACAGCTGAGTCAGCTGGGGCACAAGACAGAATATGAACAAATTTAAAAGACATGCCAAGCAGTGTTGATTTTGATGTGTGAAAATACAAACATGGTGGGAAAGATCTACTTATTACCATCATTTTCACTTTTCTACTTATTACCTTATTTCCCCTTCAATTTTGGAGTGGCCCCTTTTCTTCACACTATAGTCTCTGCTGTTGTTGGTGCGGGAATAGTTTAGGCGGAGCAGTGTGTCTCATAGACATGGACATGAATGGATTCAGCTGCTGTTTCTTCAACTTGAATCCCTGATCCCTCAACAGCTTCCCACTCACAATAAATTATAAAATGAGGGGCCAATTCTGGGCATCATGCTGCAATCCATTGTGCTGTGAACTTGGAATAAATTAATTAATTAATTTAAAAAACAACCTCCAACATGGAAAACTGCAATGGGACGGATATTCAAGTCCAAATTCCAAGTCAGGCACTCTGGCAAGATCTGTCCAGCCCGAGTTCGCAGGCATAAAACTTCTGACA
This sequence comes from Epinephelus moara, assembly GCF_006386435.1. Lineage (NCBI taxonomy): Eukaryota > Metazoa > Chordata > Actinopteri > Perciformes > Serranidae > Epinephelus > Epinephelus moara. The sequence goes on from NC_065517.1 coordinate 13,350,125, forward strand.
TTACAGCAGCAAGGCGACACACACAGTGAACCAAGCTGAACTGAATTACCTTTTTATCATTTAGTATTTCACTTTATGTGGTGTCTGATGTACTGTTCACAAAAATAGATGCATGCAAGCTATGCTTCATGCTATTGGCTGTGGTTTGTACTACAACACTCGGAACCGGTTTACAGTTTTGAGCTGTACATTATTTGAATGAGCAAAGCTGAGCAAGACAGTTAACTTATAGACATTTATTTTATAGACCCTTTTAGGGCTGACGTCACAATGACGTCAGTTTGTTAGCTGGAGGCAAAACATGACTCGCCACCACAGGGCTGTAGGCTACACAGGAGTCTGAAAATGTCGTCGTCTTGTGTTCTTTGGAAGGAAAGGAGCGTTATATTTCTATATGAATTAATGAACAGTTAAGTTAATCACACATTCACTCTGCTCAGCGCTCTGCTGCTCCGTGTGCTCTGCCACTGCCAGAGTGCCGTGCTCTGGATAACCCAACGGTACATTCCAACAGTGCTCCAACTTTCTTTCTTTGTGCCAGAGTGCATGTGCAATGAATATTTCCGAAAACACCACTTGCGTCATCTTCCTCCATTGTCTAACACAAGCCAACAGAACATGCTAGCTAACACTAGCTAATGTCTGTGGAGATTTGTTTTGCCTCCAGCTAAGCCCCACCCACCAAAAACATGTCATACTCTTTACCGACTTGTAGTAGCTTGCAGCATTCAGCCTTCAGTTTTTTTTTGTACCAGCCACCCCAGCACCCCCTGCTGGATCTGTTTCAAAAACATGTTACTGACTTTGTAACTAAACAGCTTCAAGTTGCAACTACAAACAGGTAAGTTTATTAGGGTATCAAACTATGACAGATATGTCAGTTGTATTATTTCATCATACATGAGTGGCGTTAGCTTTAAATAACACACTAAAATGACAGTACAATTATTGCTTATGTCAGCCGGTACAAATAATATATATATAGATATACAAATACATCTGATGGTCATGAATCTTACTCTGAATGTTCAACCACTGTTTCTTACTATTTCCGACACTGGTTCTATATGAACACTATTTTCGCTAGTGGTTCTACACCTGCTTCTATTACAGCTGACATTATTGCTATGAGTACTTTCACTTCTGCTATTACTGTCACTACTAATAGTGTACTGAAATTGATATTATTATTAAAAGCACTATTAGTAGTATGAACACTTTAAAGTACTAAATACACAGTCATTACTAAAACACAATAAAAACCTGTAAAAAAAAAAAAAGGAACGCAGACCAACAAATGATTCTATTCATATTTATTTGAAAACAACAATCCATTTTTTCCACTTCTACTGCGATTCCTTGTTGCAACTGGGGTCATACATGATATATGTATTAATTCCACAGAACACCATCACAAAAGTTACCCTTTTATATGCACGTTACCTTTTTTTTTTGTCCTTTTTTTGTATTGTTGTCATTTCTATACAATGACTTGTGCTTTGATATCTTTGAAAGAGAGAAAGAGATTTTTTAAAGACATCATTGTCGTCATGATAAGTGTACATAACAGAGGGAGGATCGAAATAGAAAAAAGTCGTAAGAAGAGGATATACTGGTCGAATACACACCGATACAGAATACAGAGATACACACTCACATTGCAGCCTGCCCGACTCCACCCGAAGCTGTCAAAAGAGAAAAGTGTTGTGTCACTGAAATCACCACAACCTCCAACTGCTCCCTTCTTCTCCTGATTTTAGGATTTTTAAGAACGCTTATTGTTGCCTTGCAACAAATACACTCCCTGCTGGTGAGCAGAGTTTTGGCTAAATATTGCTTAGCTACAAAAGGGATGTCCAGGAGAGGAGGAAGGATCACAGAAGGGTCCAAAAAGCAGTGCAGAAAGCCTCAACGTCACAACTGTTAAATGTATTATTCCGATTTTATTATTATTATTTTTATTTCCGACAGTTTTGGGGTTCAGAGTGCAGAGCAGTTCTCCTAAACACTTCCATTTCAAACAAAGTTTGCAAAAGAACTGGTCAGAGTGCTGGGACTTTGATAGCAGAGACCCTAAGAAATATAAGGTGCATTTGTCAGAGAGTTTGGTGTGTGTGTTTGTCTCTGTGTCCCCAGAAATAAAGCCATTAAATAAGAGTTTCTGGGGGCTGATTGCCATGGCCACGATGTGCATCAATGCCAAAAAAACTGTCTGAGTGTGTGTGTGTTTAGGGGGCTGCACTGAATATTTACATGGACTGGAATGTTTTCCCCGTTCAGATATCCGATGAATAAAACTGTATTCCTTCAAGCAAAGTTGTTTTTCAGAAAGCGGAGCTACGGTGTCACATCGCTACTCGTGGTTGGGGAGGAGTGTGGGAGGGGTGGGTGTGTGTGTGTATGGAGGGGTGGCGCATTAAAAACCAACAATTGAGCAGAATGCCACGGTGCAAGAAGGCATGTTCATTCACTTAATGCTGAGAGCAAGTCTGTGCATCGTAAAAATCAAAACAAAAACGAGAAATAATACCACGAAAATAAGTAAAAAACAAGAGAAATCACAACCAGGGACAGGCAAAGAGCAGCGGAGAAAATGTACAAGCAAACTACCATAACCTTAATGTGAATGTCATTCTAAATGTTAAGTGCAGATAGATAGATAGATAGATAGATAGATAGATAGATAGACAGGTTGATAGATTCTATATACCGTATGTATTCATATGCTGGGTAAATATTCTGGTAAATCTTACTTCTATGTGTATATACCTCCAAGTAGAGGGGGCTCACTTAGACGTATATAAATAGGTCTAACATATAAAGCCATATTACAGTGTACATATCCTCGCCCTAATGTAAGCGATAGCAAAAAACCCATGCTTTACATAGAAAAAGGCATCCACGACATTTAAGAAAAAATTTACAATTTATGAAACATGGTAACAATAATAAATAGTATTATATTGCTGCTGTACACAAAAAAAAGCCATTTTTAAAATTTCACTCATATAAAAATATGTTTTAGTGCAACCGTACGTAATAGTAATATCCATAACTTCACATCGCTTGTTGAGACTTTAAGGTGTCCAAAAAAACAAAGGAACAGGAAGTGGGGGAGGAAAAAAGGGGGGAGGAGGAAAGAAGGGGGGGGATTGCATTATTACAAAGCTGATACGCAAAACGTGATAGTATTATATTTACATTTACCTTCCTGCTTTGTTTGCTTATAAGAATATAAGCAAAAAAACAAACAAATATAAGATAAAAGAAAAGGCACACACGTAGCTGTCTTTTTTTGTTTGTTTGTTTTGTTTTTTTGACGTACCGCTTGAACCAGAGTCCTTTCTTTTTTTGTTAGCAGATTTTGGTCGGGCTCGTGTCGGTGGGAGTTACTGTACATGTGTAACTGTATGCAGATCCCCTTTAAAGTCTTTAAATAACAACGTTTCTGAGAGCAGGCCCCGATTAGAACAGGCATGCTGTACACAAACATTAAAACTGCAGAAGTCCATTTGTGTTTTAGTCTTTTTTTGACAAGAGCTGTTTTTCTTTGTATGCATTGTATTTGTGTGTGTGTGTGTGTGTGTGTGTGGAGAGAGAGAGTGTGTATGTATGTTTAAACTGAAGTATTAGAATATGTGTGTAAAGTGTGCAAAAGTCATTTTTTCTCTCTCTGTTGCACTTCATCCCTTCCTATTATCCAAAAACAAACAAAAAAGAAAACCATTGTTCTTCCTCTGCAGCCCTACGACACATCTTTGCTTCTTTTTGTGCTTTCTGCCTCCCTGTCTCTCTCCAGTTTGAGAGGTTTGGACGCTGTTGGTGGTTGGAGGGTTTCAGATCCGGGGCTTGAAGGGTGAGGGGAGGAAGAGGAGGAGGAGGAGGAGGAGGAGGAGGAGGAGGAGGAGGAGGAGGGAGAGGGGGAGGCGGGGATCGATGGGTGGGGAGGCCTGAGCTCCAGGCCGCTAAAGTGCTGAATCCCGGGACCTTGTGGAGGAGATGGCGAAGGGTGAGGAGATGGCGGCGACATGGAGATGGATGGTGAGCGCTGCTGTTGTTGGGAGTCATGGGACAACACAGATGGACAGGGAGAGGAGGAAGAAGCTCTGCCTCCGTCTCTCCCTCTATCCCCTCTGCCTCCCCCTCCTCTCTCGGCGAGCTCCTCCGAGTCGATGCAGAGCGATGCGATGGCCTTGGTGCAGGTGTGGATGCTCTCCTCCTGTTCCTGCCTCGCTCCTCCTCCTTCCCTCTCCTGCGACGAGGGGTGAGGTGAGGTCGACTGCCTCTGCCTTTCGCCTCCTCCTGCTGCTACTCCTCCTCGAGCTCCTCTGTCGGAGAAGGAGTTGAAATGAGGGGAGGCAGCCTCGCTGGTGGTGGAGTCCTCTGATGTGCTCTTCTGCAGCACCAGGCGGGATGCCACTTGCTGTGCCCCCTGCTGGCCCAGAGGAGTGCTGACGGACGTGGGGACGGAGTGTACCATCTGGATCCCTCCGATGGGGATCATTGGGAACGGTGAACGCACCTGAAATAAAAATTGTAGTTTAAGTCAAATGTTGAGAGAGTCAGATATTTCTCTTCTTGTAAACAAATTCCATGTAAAGACCCAAACCAATAGTCAATGTATCTGCTAGTATTGTGTGTGTATCAAAGCCTGATATCTTTTTCGTCTTTGCCATAGAGCTCCATTATTGTCCAAAAACTATTAAAAACACATCAGTGAGTCACACTGTTGCACTGGGTGACAAGTTCCTTCAATACCATGAACACACATACTGTAGTTTATTTTGACTCCCATATACACCGCCACAAATACTCACTGGAGCACCAGATGTGGATTAATCCGCTGCTGAAAATAGTCCCCAACAAATGCACTATTTTCTCTTTTTTGTTTGATTAAAACTACAGCGACCAGCTGTTTCAGGAATGAAAGAGCCTTAAAAAGGTAATAGGGTAGCAGATGTAGCATGATAAATTTGAATTATAAACTACATAATTTTGATACCAATTTATGTCTTTGTATTTTACTGGATCCTAATTTATGTATTTACAGAGTGTTATAACAGAATAAAATCCATATTGAAACATGTAAAATAGCTAACACCTTTGCAAACAAAGAAATTAAAAAAATAAAATAATGGAAAGAAATAAAATGAAATATAACATAGTAAAACAAATAAAATTTTTTACAAAAACAAATCAAATAAAATATTTTTTAAATTAATTTTACAAAAAACAACAACTATTTGACCAAAACAAAAAAATAAAAATAAATGAAGATATATAAGATTAAAAAAAGTTATAAAAAATTAAATACCTGGAGTTGAGAGTGGAGAGGAAGGTGACTGAACAGGACTTGGTGAGGTGGGCTGGACTGGTTACCGCGGCTACCACCCTGGTCCCGTTCCCCTGGCAACGGTGAGCCCAGACAATGTTCCTGGAGATGAACATGAAAACACACTATTAGCCATGGACGTAATCACCAGCGAGTTGATTTCAAATTTTCCTCTCCCTCTTTGTTCATTTTTTTTTTTTACATTTAAATTTTATGTCACCACACAAACCCACAAATGCACACACTCATTGGACAGCGCTTGTTACAATAAACATACATTTGAGGCTCCGCAATGGAAAACCAAATATTTGTACCAAAATAAATTAATCAGCCCCAATAAAAAGTGCACACACAGAAATGTGTGGTTGTTCTGGAGGCAGGTGTTGTTAAGAAAAACAAACACAGAGCACGAAGGCTCCGGCAAACTTCTTGTGCCTGGATAATGGTTGTTAAAACATTAATCTATCATTTGGAGAGCGGTTGGTTATCAAAGCCGAGCCAGTCTCACTCTCTGCTTCACGCTTTGTTTAAGTGGGACCAGCAGCAGAAGCCAGAGGTTTGAAGTAGGGCTCTTAAGAAGAAAAACAGCCGCGTTATTAACCACACCAGCGCCGGCCAAGATCCCATTACCACCAAAACCTAGCAGCCCTATCTTCAATCATCCCTCTCTCTAACACACTCAGTCTATCTGACTCGCTCTTTATTCCCTCATCCTCTCTGAATGTTTCTGTTCTGTCTGCCAGACGCTTTTTCTCCTCTGCTCCCTCTTCTTTCTGTCCTTTTCCCACATTTCTGCTTCAGGTTTACCACATCGCACCACAGACTGTTTAGTAAATCACAGTTAAGCACCTAAATGTTACACATAAAGTATATAAAGTGGAGGGGTAACAGTGAGAAGTCCATCCCTGCTAACACAGCCACTCAAAGTTTCATCCCAACAAATTAAAGTTTATAAGCAAAATTTAAAACAGTAGCAAGTGAGTAATGAAGTCTTTCCGAGATGCAAAAATACATTTATATGATGCTGCCACTTGTGTGAGCCAAAGTGCAGAGCTGCCTGGTGCAGCTTTAAATATGTTTAAATCCACAGTCCATACCAAAAGCTCAAATGATATTACATGACCCACAAGTGACACATTATAGAGAACAGAGATGAGTTCATTAAAGAACACAACTTATTCAGATTCAACTATAAATTCTCTTATTTGAAAGTTTTATGGACTCTTACCATCTCCATCTCTGCGCTGGTTCTGCGATGCCCCAGAGGGCCGAGCTCTGCCTGACCCAGCACGCCGACCTGGTGACCTGGCCTGAAGCCCCGCGATCCACTCTGCTGGCTGGTAGTCACACAAGCAAATAGAAATGTCATGTTAGATTCTCATGCAATCTGAAATATGCTCTTAATGTCTGTTCTATGTCAGTATTTGGTTTGTGTTTTATTAATTTTAACCTGACCTCAATCTACAGCACCATTTGAATGATGTTGGACTGCGATAATCTTTGAAGCTTTGAGATTTTTAAGGGCAGTGTTCTTGAGAATTGAGTAATAAAACTAGAATTGTGATTTTGCAGAACATAATGGTGTCACAGTGAAGTTGACCTTCAATGCTTTGGATATAAAATTTCATCACTTCATCATTTTATCCTATTAGACATTTGTGTGAAATTTTGTCATAATTAGTGTATGAATTATTGAGGTATGGCCAAAAACATGTTTTGTGAGGTCACAGTGACCTTTGACCACCAGATTGTAATTCGTTCAACCTTGACTCAAAGTGGATGTTTGAAAAATTTGAAGAAGTTCCCTCAAGGCATTCTCAGGATATTGCATTCATGATAATGAGATGGATGTAAGGTCACAGTGACCTTGACCTAAAACAACCAAACTCTAATCTGTTTCTCATTCAGTCCAAGTAGATGTTTGTGCCAAATTTAAAGAAAATCCCTCAAGGTATTCTTGAGATATCACGTTCACAAGAACAGGCAGATGGACGGACAACTTGAAAACATAATGCCTCCGGCGATGGTTATTGCCGGCGCAGAAGCGTAAAAACGAGTACTCTAAAACAGTTGCTCCTAAGTGGTGGGTCACAGTCAAAAAGTGGGTCATGGGTTCGTTCTGAACTGCAAGTGACTTGCAAATGTGTCAAGTTTGTAAAAAACCCACTTAAAGACTAACGGACAGCAGCTTCACAGAGACAGCAAACTAGCTCAACAAGATGGCCAAACACAAGTATGACGCTGACTGTATTTAACTGCGTGGACCTTGAACTGATAACTAAGGAGAAATCTGGACCCCTTGGCTGGACCAGTTGGGAACCACTGCTCTAAAGGTACTTTGCTGAATGTTGCAACAGACACAGTGAAACCTCAGTCAGCCTCTCCACTCACCTTTGGTGGTGAAGATGTTGGTGGAGCCCTCGACGAGGAGAAACAGGTCGGATCATCGCCCTGTGGCGGCCTCGCGGTGAAAGGTCACGCTTGTAGTCTCTTCCTCCGGGTGATGTGGGCCGGGAGAGGGGGGAGAGCAGTGAGAGGTGTCCCCTCCTGGGGGAGAGATCTCGTCTGTAACCCCCTGCTGCCCCCAGATCCCTCTTGGGGGAGATGTGACGCAGAGGAGAGATGTCCCGCCGGGGTGAGAGGTGTCTGGCACGGGGCGAGAGGTCGCGACGTGGGGAAAGGTATCGACGGGCTGAAGGTGAGGAGGAAGGGGAGATCGGGGACGAGCAGCCAGAGTGGTCCAGCCCTGGTGAGGACAGGCGGGAGGAGGGGGAGGAGAGGTCTGGGGAAGGGACGGGGAGGTCTTCATCTATGGAGGATGAAGGTGGAACCAACAACCTGCTGCCCAGTGCCCTCTGCAGTCCTCTCTGGAACTCTGTCTGGCTGTGGTCGCTGGGTGGAGCCTGCGGTGTGATCTGGATGCTCGGCACGGTGGTGAAGTAGCCAAACAGTGGAGGCTTGTTGGTGTTGCCCAGGAGGTCAGACGCTGAGTGATGAGAAAGGTGAGGAGCGGGGTGGGAGGAGGCCACAGCTGTGATTGACATGGAGGGCAGGCTGTAAGGCTGCGGGCTGGTGGAGCGCGAACGCGTCTTAGGAGTGGAGTCGCCATCATAGTCATCCTCGTCATCATCATCATCATCCACCTCATCGCCGTCTTCCTCTCCGCCATCGGAATCATCGGCATCTGAAAACTGGTGCTCTGCCATGGCGCCTCGGGAAATCTTTTCAGACCTCTGGCCTTCCTCTCCAACATCTGTAAGAGGAAGAGGAGGAGGAGGAAAAAAACAGAGGATAGGAAGAAAAAGTAGATGTAGGAGATGAAAATGAAACAAAGGAGAAAGAAGAGGGAAGCAAATGACGACAATGAAGAAGAAGAGGAGAAAAAGAGAATGTAGGAAAGAAACAAGATGAGGAAGAAGAGGAATAGTGGGAGAAGAGGAAGAAAAAGTAAGAGTAGAGGGAGTGGGAAAAAAGAGGACAAAGAAGAGATGAGAGGAGACAATGAAGTGCATACGGAAGTAGAAAAGGAAAAAGTATAAGTAGAGGTAGAAGGTGGGACAGAGGAAAAACAGGAAAAGGAAAAAGAGAATCCAAGGAAAGGAAGTACAAGAAGCAAGAGAGGAAGAGGAAAAAAGAAGGAGGAAGAGCAGGTAAGAAAGAAGATAATTAAAACGGTAGAGGCAGGAAGAGAGCATAAAGAAAAGGAAAAGGTTGATGAAGAGGAAGGAAAAGAGAAGGTGAAGTGGGAAAATGGGACGGAGAAAGAGGAGAAAAAAGGTGCGAGAAGAAGCAGAAAAGGAACAAGAACAGAAAAAGAAAAGTACAGGAAGTGGGAAATAGAGGAAGACAAGAGAAAGAAAAGGAGGAAGAAGCAGAGGAAGGGGAGGAAGTGATGACCAAACAAAAGAAGAAGAGACAGATAAGGGGAGAAAGAGAAACAGATTGTATTAATATGTGGTAAAAGAAAAAGTTCTGATGTGAAAGTAAACACCACTGAAACCACATTCCCACCAACTCAAACCAATAAAATATAAAACACAATAAAACAAAGTTATTTGAGACGCTTTGGTTTTTCTGCAGGGTGGACTCCAGCCAAATGTTGGCGAGGTCGTATTGTACAGTAGCTGCAGTTACTGTTGGCAGGTGACCAACCATCACTTTGGGTCTGACTTTATTGTAACTGTAGCTGATTGGCTGATAACTGAGTGAAAATGAAAAACAGGGGAATTTTGGGAATGAAAAAGTAGGTTTGTTGTTGTGACTCTTTGTAGTAAAGAGCCAAAGTTGATGAAGACACACACTAATCCTGACCTCCTCTGAGTTCTTCAGATGGTTACAGTATATCTAGCCAGAAGTCAAAATCAAATAAATATTTTTAAAAAAGAATTATATTTTCTTCGCTACTCTTTTTCCATCAATTTTATTTGCTTCTCCTGGACTTCCTCCAGCGCAGAGAGGCAGACACCGGTTGGAGTTAATAAATTGTATTTCGCTGACTGCTAAGAGCGGAAATCAGATCCACTAACACTGGACTACTTTTCCAGTTAGTCTCTTATATACAACAGATTTTTTCACAAACCACAAATGTTTGTCTCGACGACTCACTGACTGACTTTCTGAAGCTTTCTCTTTCCCCCAAAACCCTGCATGTGTGTGGGTTTGTGTCCCAATTAAACACCGAGCCAACACACTCACACACAGTGAGGGTCAGCTGAAGTAAAGTTTAATTTGGTGGTCTACATGGTGGAAAATTACCTCCACCAGTCAGACACTGAGTATGTCTGACTAACCTTTATATTAATTCTAAAACACCTGATGACAGGTAGAACAGTGTGTGACCTGGAGTCCAGTATTCAGTTTAATGTCTGCCCTGTGAGCACCAAAGCTACCACATTTACAGTGTGAGTAATCAGACAGACTTGTTAGCCCAGCAGTAAAGTGTGCATCAATGTCAGTGTAGAGCCCCTACATTATTATACAGCCAGTTAAGACTGGGCAATATATCGACACTATATCAATATCATGGTATGAGACTAGATATCCTCTCAGATTTTGGATCGTGTAACACTGTTAAGTGTTGTCTTTTTGTGGTTTTAAAGGCTGCATTACAGTAAAGTGATGTCATCTTCTGAACATACCAGACTGTTCTAGCTGTTTCATTATTTGCCTTTACCCACTTAGTCAGTATTTCCACATAACTGATGGTTATTCATCAAAAATCTCATTGTGTCGATATTTTGTGAAAGCACCAACCCTTCAATATCAAGGTAATATGTATATAACAGATATATAATATAATATTTTGTCAAAAATATTGCAATGTTTTATTTTCTCCATATAGCTCAGCCCTACAACCAGTAATATATAAACATATGACAATAAATACACACATGACACTACTTAAGTTTAAGTACGACCTGTTATAATTGTTACCTCCTTAAACTCAATGACATACCACTGAGCATGTTTGTACTCAATCACAATCAATCACTGTTTGATGATCACTGTTGTTTGTTCAAACTTTGTTTAAACACACAGAATATGTTTTACATTTTTGTGGAGATCCCCAGTTTCCAAAGATGCCACATATAAATTGATACACAAGACATTTAGTATATGTCCCTCTGATGGAATGATGCAGACATGAAAATAGTCTTGACTTTGTATGTCAGTGTAATAAAATTATCAGGTGAAATGAAAAGGCAAAACTGGATTTCAAGAGGTAATTTCCTCTTTGTTGTGAGATAAAAACTCATAAGTAACTGTGATAAAATAAAAAATACTATTTTATAAATGTGTTATAATGTAATAAGAGTGGGAGATAAAAAAAATGACAGATAATTCTGAAGGTTTCACCTATTTATTTGTATTAAATAGTTGCTTTTTTGGTGGAAGTAAAGGTCAGTTCATTGACACAATGAAATACTAAATTTTCAAATTCGACCAACTAACTAAAGGCCTACGGTTGTGGCCACTAATAATGCTATTACTGGTAAATGGTGGCATCCTGTTAACTTATCACACAACATATTCTCACTCCCAACTCGTCAAGTACTGACGCTTGGTCAGCGACCCTACACATCAAAATATGAGGCTCTGGGTACCTGTACTGTGTCAGTTTTGGCTGCTCAGGGATGGCGCGTCAATATATGCTTGTTATATGGAGTGTGTCGTTTCAAAATAAACTTACGTTATCACAGGAAATGTACAGTTTCTGCTTGTTAAATGTATATAGTCTCTTTCAAAATAAAATGTAGAATGTAGGTAAAAATCTACAAAAAGTTTTACTTCCTTAGGATTAGGCAACAAAAGCACATGGTTAGGTTTAGAAAAAACCTCAGGGTAATGCATGACTAGCATAGCATGCTACACATACTAGCACACTACATTGTTATTAAAATAACTTCAGTGACTTGAACGGTGACAGGTGACAGTCTGGGGTTTGTTTGAACCAGTATGCAGATTTTCTCACTCTTATACAATGGCAGTTGCTCTGAGTGTCAGAAAATGCCACCGCCCAGTGCATCTCACGCCGGATTTCCACTGGATATGTGTCCGTTGCGGAACGGCAGCGCTGGTTATCCGCTGTGTGCTCCGCCGTCCGTCAATACCCACTGGCTGCGTTTGCTGTGCGGAGTGGTGCAGTTCCGCCGGAAGACATCTCGGTGCACTGCCATGATTAATATCTCCTCGTCCATGGTGTCAACGGGGTGAAATGACGTCTGAAAACCTCTGAACCGTTGACTTCAGGCCTGCCTCTGCCCATTATGTAGTTTTCAAGGTGTAGTGCAGGGAAATATGATCCACTGTGAACACTGTGTATGTTATTTTGAAAATTAACCGGATGTTTTATTTTGTTTCTGTGCACAACTTCCTGCCCCACACGATCTGCTCTGTGCTGAATTGCTGCGTGGTGCTCCGGCGTCCGGCAAAAATAGAAGTCCTGCGTATCTGTTGCGTAGGGCTCCGGAGTGCCGGAGCTGAGACGGAGCCGGAACGCAGCACAGCCGCAGCCGGTGGAAACACACACATTGACTAGAATTGAATCCTATCGGCTCCGCTGCCGTGCCGGAGCGGAGACGCAACCAACACGCATCTGGTGGAAATAGGCCGTCATAGTGCCGCTAAAGGGTGCCTTGGTGCACTGGTAACTGACACCGAGGGCCACTGACCAAGCATTGGTATTTGATGAGCTGGGAGTGAGACCTGGTATCACAGCACTTTGTTATTCTTGACAGATGTCTTAACAGCTTCTGTTGGACCACATGTCTTTCACCAATTTCAATTCTAACAAATAACGATGGAGAGTTCAGTCTAAATAGACGACTGACAGTTTTGTTGTTAACTTGTGCCAACAAAGACTGAAAAGACGACAGAGAAGTTGTTGTTGCTAATGGTAGAAAAAGAATCTAAAACTAATCTCACTGATTCCAGCTTCATTATCAAGTCATCAAAAGATTAACGAGACACCAAACCCCACTCATCTGTTCAGAAACCATCACAGCCTCGAGAGACAGCTGACGAGCATTTATCATTTGTGAATATTTCATGGTGAAATCACATTCATCCCTCTCAGCCCACAACAGCTCCCCCAGTTAATAATTATCAGATTATTTATATCATATCAGATGATTAATGGGATGGCGAGCTTCTTGGCTCAAACTCGTGAACCCAGTCAGAGGCTATGAACAGCAAACATTTCTTGCTTTTTCTGAACAAATGCCCAAAAATAAAATTGCGGCTTTCAAATTGTTCATGGAAATATTATAATAATCTAATAAGGGACTCCAAACAAATAGTGGAAGGATGTTTTTTTTTTTTTTTTTTAAGTGGCTTTCATGTCGAGTGTGGTTGTTTGACATGAGCCCTGGCTGTCAGGATGAGCTCTGCTTTCCATTACACTAATTGTCCCTGTACAACCGCACAGAGCCAAAGACACTGCAGGCAGCGCTCAGGAAGACAGCAGGATGTCGTTGTAGTTCCTGAAGTGTGTGTGCGCGCGCGTGTGTGTGTGTGTGTGTGTGTTTTAGTTGCTTTTGAGTGTTTCCTACCTCCTTCTTCCGCCTCGGTGTCCTCAACAGAAGACATGGAGACTCCCAACTCCAGACACTTTTTCATATGAGCCTTAGACTTCATGTGCTTCGTCAGGTTTCCTACAACACACACACACACACACTATTTAATGACCCCTCGACAAAGTCTTACTGGAAACCAGAGCTAGTTTGGCTGTGACAAGGATGGAAATAAAGGCAGTGGAAGAAAACAGCAAGACCACAAAATTACCATTTACAAATTATATATAATTTATACATAATGTAATTTAATGGCAAAATTACGCAACCTGGTCTGAATACTTGGTTGAATGCAAAGTCAGATACATGTGTGCATAAAGGGGAGAGTTTAAGGTCTGAAATCTATCAGGCACATAATGGCTTTTTATTAAAGATCAGATGTCAGCGAGTCAGCATCTTCACACTATGATGCTAAGGAGGTTCCTGTCTGGCCACAGCTACAAAAAAAACCTTTCTGCATGTTTTATTCATTCACCCAACCACTTAGTCCTTTGTTTCACCATCTAGTTCTTAAATTAAAGCTCTAATGTGAGTTTTTCGACTAAAATCTGCTTAAAAAAGCTACAAATGTACGAAAAAATATGATAACTCTTGTGTTTAAAGGGTTTTTTTCTCTTTTTGAGGTTTTCCTATCCTGTGGGGACCAAATTTATCAGATGATTATGAAACCAAGGGCGTAGGTTTCATTTCAACGTTTGGGTGGGAGGACTGGGACATACACCCACACACACACACACCCACACACACACACACACACACACACACACATACACCCACACACACACACACACACACATGAAGCAGGGGGCTATGGGGTCTTCCGCCAGTCTATCTATTGGTGACTGCAGTGAGAAAATAAAGTTTCTAGGCCTTGAAAAGTCCACTTCAACCTTAGATTCAGATTTATAAACAAACAGCACGAAGATATATGCAGTAAAAAAAAGCCCTACCTTTTGTTTTGAAGGCGAAGTTGCAGAACTTGCAGACGTACGGCCGGACGTCGGTGTGCGTTCGGATGTGTTTCTTCAGCATGCTGGGTTTCTTACAGCGGATGCCGCACTCCTCGCAGATGTATTTCCCCCGACCGCGACCACGAACGTAAACATAGTCCTCATTGGATTTGTACCTGGAAGACAGAGCAAGTCACAAAGACTGTAATGATGATGTGTTTCTTTTTCTTTCTTCTTTTCTTTTTCTGCAAAACAGAATTTGAATGCTTTACAGTACAGTAACATATGTTTCCCTTGAGATAACCATAAGCAAAAAAAGCACATTAGTAGTAGTCGACAACAGTATAGTAAATCTAAAAGTATAATCTTCAGCTCAGGTTGCAGATGAAAAGAGGAAGGCGCTTCCCCAAATATATGCTGTATATATTCCTCTTTGTTGTATACTCTCGACCATTATAGACTCTATCTCTCTCCCATTCTGTACAGAGAGGTCAGAGGTCAGGGTTAGCAGCTCATAGAGATTCACTGTGATGCTCTAGGACACTGAGGATTGCTGATGCTGAGGTTCTGCTTGAGGTTTCTCGAATGGCCTCAAAGGGCTCAGAGAGTGTGACATCAATATGGATGAAACACGAGTAGTTTGACAACAACATCCAAGCATTCTAATTCCTCGAGTAATATCTGAAGAAGGGTGAGAAGTGGGAGAGGAGGATAAAGAAACTCCTCTGCAGTATAGGATATGTATCCACAAAGTGTGAATGCTAAATCCTTTTTATGCACTCAGCAGAAATATTTATCTCAAATTATGGTCACACATTTGTTAACATCTGTGTAAGTGAGCACTTCTCCAAGAAAAATCCCCCCACCTGACAGATGTGGCATATGGAGATGCTGATCAGACAGTATCATTACTACACAGGTGTGCCTTGGGATGGTTAGATTAAATGTTGACATGTCATAGTAGGAAAAGCACACGTGTATTTAATAACATTAATGATGTCTGCATTCCACTTGGGAGGACCTGGTATTGCTCATGCTGGTTCACTGGAATAGTTTACTGGGACACCCACTGGAACTGAACTTTTGTTAATGTTATCAGTTTCACCTGTGCTTTTCCTACTGTGACAAGTCGAAAAGTCTGCAGTGAAAAAGGCCCCTGTGCAGTTTTGAAAAAAGAAACTAAAAGTCAGTGGAGTGATTTCAGTGTCAATGTAGTGCGCTAGTTTGTGTAGCATGCTCAACCACTTATTTTAAGCCATGATTTTTTCTAAACCTACCCTTGTGCTTTTGTTGCTTAAACTTAAGGAAATACACCTAAAAACGAAGTGTTGTGGAAATGGAAATGTATTTTGCCTAGCACATCACATTTTAATGTTTAGGCCCACTGACAAAGCGGGGGGTTTTGACCAGTTTGGATGACACTGGTGTTACAAGTTAAACCTGACTGACTACTACAACTTTAATTTTTTCAAGCCAGGACAATATTGATATTTAATGTTTTATAAAACTGATAAGGGTATCTTAGATTTGTTTCTTACAGAATTGTGACCAAGATGTGTGCTGAGAGGGACATTTTAGAGCTGAAAAATAAACTTGTCAGTGCTCTCAGAATGAAATATCCTCAAATATGTCTTGGCATTTCCATACTAAAATTTCCTGTTACTTAATGGCTCATATATATGATATATAATCAGACTCACAGGGTATGACAAATCTCCAGTCTCAAGACAGAGGTTAAACTATCAGGAAAGCGTAAAACATTTTTGATACCCAGTCTTATTATAATATTATTTTTCAGATGTTCCTCTAACTTTTTCCTGAATTACTGGATACATTTACCTGTACACGCCTCTAGGAAGCATTTAAATTACATGAGATAAAAGATCTCCCTTTAGTAGACCTGGTCATAACCTACACACACATATAACTGTAGCAGAGATTTCTTTGTTTAAGGGTTCAGAAGCTAAAATGAGAAACAATGCAGTATTCCACCATTGGGTTTGTTCACTGTCTTTATACTGGTCTTTTTTTCTTAAAAAAAAAAAAAAAGATAACCACAGTCCTCCAGTTCCACTTATTCTTTTACAAGACTTAAAAAAAGCCCCATCGCTGTCAGACATGATTTTCTATCCCAAAAGAGGTTTCGAGTGAAACAGCGGACACTTGGCAGCAGGATCAGTGGATGTCTGCGTGAGTCTGTCTGTCATGGAGAGAAATTACCACCAACCACCAGTCAAATGCTGGTAAATTTAGTCTGCCTTTCCTCTGCAGCAGAAGCATCACGTTTGCTTTTTTTCTTTTTTTTTTTTCTTTTTTAAATGCGAAAAAAAGTTATTTTCTTTGTGGTGAAATAGTGAGAGCGGCTGGTGAGCTGTGGAGTTTCCTGTCCTGTCTGCAGCGGCTGGAGGAGTAGGTAATGGGTAGTTCAGGGCCTCATGTGTTAAAGAAGGTCAAATATCAGGTACATCAAACAATCCGTCTGCATCAGCGAGGGTGAATTTGTCTTTCAACTGCGCCGCCGAGTGGGAAATACCTCTGAACGCTTGTCTGAGTTTGAGACGTTTACACAGCTGCGGCCAGTTATGAAAATGAATTATGATGATTATTTTGTTTTATTCTATTTTATTCATAGCACACGGTAAGATCATAAACCAGATTCTCTTTCAAAACTACTGAAACTTTCAAGGGAGACACAGAGAAGTAATGGATTTCTTTCCCCTGCCAAAACTTGCACTTTGTGGATTTCTTTCATCCAGAGAAATTTAGATCCTGTCTTTTTTTTCTTCTTTTTTTCCTGCTGTTTTTGTGCGTCTGCTTGCTTATTACTTGCATGCATACTGTTTATGCAAGTGCATGTGTATATGTGTGTGTGTCTTTGCCTGTTTGCCCTGTTTGTATGCTTTTATCCACTTATTGCTTCTAAAGTGTCCTTTGGGGACAAGAGAGAATTACTTCACTGTCTGCTGCATTTAATAACTCCCTGCATGTTTGTGTGTGTGTGTGTGTGTGTGTGTGCGTAAAGTTATTTGCATGTTTGTGTGTGTCTGCACCGTCTGTTCCATTCAGTAACCTTGGTCTTATTGGCTCTACTGTAAGACTATAAAACATTATGATACTGTAGGAAAGTCTCCAACTAAAGAGGTTTCTAGCTTTAACTCGCTCATACAACCTTTATTTGACCATTCAATGTACATTTTAGGACACATTCCGGTGCTTTCTGTGTGGAAAATATGCTTTATATGACTTCGATAATATGATAATTAATAATAAAGGCTCTTCTTGATTCAACTGCTATCAAGCAAAACCTTAAAAATCAAAATCGATATCAGATCACTTTGTAGCTTTCACACAATCACAGTCAGTAGCCCTTTTAAGATAGGAATTGTGCAAATTTGCAGGAAAGCCCAATCAGTCTTCTTTCAGCATTGGCAGTATAAAAACAAAATCGGGGAGTGCAGCAAAATGCCGCCTACCTACTTTTGTTTATACAGAATGCGCCTTTTTCGGGGCAATGGGGGGCGTGAGCAAGTAACAAAACGTGTAGCTCAGCATGTGACATAAACAGTGACGTGGGAGGGAAGCCACGCTGGTCAGTCCTTCAGCGATTCTCTTTTTAAACGAGGCGGAAAATTGGGCACCACGGATCAACTCGCCAATGTGCTCTGTGTGTCTAAACGCTCGCGGCTTGTCGGCAAAACGGCCCAACATTCGCAGAAAATCTGGCAGAGTAAAAGGGGCTAGTGTTTCACAATTAAAAACCAAACTCATCTTGGTCAAGTAGAAAATGATCTCACCACACAACAGATCTCTACAAGCACCAACAGCAACATGCAGTATATATATGAACCTGTCTTCGTACAAATTCCTTCAAAAATTGGCAAAAAATTCATCTAAATCCCAAAAAAATAAGAAAAGACGAGAACGGATCCAAACAGACATTCATTGCCAGGTGCTGGTACTTGATACTCAGTGGCACTCATGGTTTGCAATAATTTTTCTTGAGCTAACAATAGTTGGGTTTCCATCTAAATATAATGCAAATGTTACCTGGATTTTTTGAAAAGCTGCAAGAGAAAATGCAAATGTATGTGCTTCTCCATACACTCCTGTTATGCAAGTACAGGGAGCTGATTCATAGAGAAAGGCAGTAGGTGGTGCTTATTAAAAGACTGCCAGTCAATCCTCAAATGAAAGAAAACAATATATGCTGTAAAATACCGGCAAGCACACTGGACAATGTGAACAGAGAGTTCTGAACAACTAATATTAGAGCTGCACTTGGAGAAGTTCCGTTAACAGCCCTGTGTATGCATATGTGTCTTACAAGCATCCATCCTGATCTGCAGATATCTGCATAAAAACAAGTGGATGAAAACACACCTCTTGTGTTCTGCATCTATCTTTTCTAGGTTTGCACTTTAACTGTGTATTTAATCTGAATGTTTATTTGTACATCCAGAAAAAGCTCTTACCTCATGTAGAAATAAACTTTTTTTAAATCATGAAAATCAGTCAAAACACTGACAAAAGTTTCAATTTTTCAGTATCAGTGGAAGGCTATATATTGTAGTTATGGTACTGAGACTTTAGTAATGCTCTGAGGTCACTATCAAATAATAAAACATAAAAATAATGAACACTATGCTGTTATGAGTGAAATTCTTGTTATAAAATGCAAAAAAAGAGTCAAATACATATAAAAGAAATCCAATAAAATATATTAAGTCCTACTTTTCTTAATAACATAAACAAAACAAATAAATACTACAGTTGCCCATGTTAGAAAAACAGTGTGAAAAAGCCTTTAAAATACAACTAATGAGGGACAGATCCCACTTCACACCAGTCTATAAAAGTGAGAGCAAGAATTATGAAAGCCGACGTCCAATTACAGCGATGCAGCTCAAGTCGTTAGCCTGTGATGGGTTTACCAGGCTCAGGCTCTTGGCCTGACTCTCACAGGCACAAATTAAGCCCAAAGAATAGGTTGTAAAAGGATAAGTCTACTTTTTTTTTATACCTAAGAAGATTTTCCGATTAACCATGCTGAAACAAATGTCCTTATAGTTCATACAAAGGTCATCTGTGTTCATTTTTGTTTAATATTGAGCTGTAAGGATAAAACATAATCAGACAGCTCAGTATTTTGTGAGTCTGAGACCTTTGTTGTCTTTTTTGTGAGGTTTGTATTTAGTCTGAGATCCTCATGTTGGGTTTCACCTACTGTTGTTAAATCTCAGCTGAAAATCAAAAGCTGACCAGGCTTCTGCCATCAAGGCTTCTGCAGCTCTTTGCCTGTGAATCTGAGGCTTATAGAATTAGGTACATCTCTTAAGTAAAACCGGTAATCACCTGGTTTTATTTTTGGTTTTACTTCTTGATACATTTCTCTTCTTCTCACAATTTTACTGCTGTTGTTTCTTTCTTACATAAGTTTTGTCTTTAAGTTCAAATCTTAATTAAAGCTCCCCGTAACGGTGTGATATATTATGGATAATAATGTTTGTACAATTAATGATACTCCAATAAGAGAGAGGGAAAACGTCTTGCAATACTGGGCTTGCGATCAAACTCAGACCTTGCTTTAATCAGCAATGTTGATTGACTGATTCTTGACTCTGAAAAGCACCATATTGGTTTGGAATCAAGTTTCCAGACTCTCACTTTCAACTGGTAATGTTAGAAATCCCAGATCCAAATCACTGTCAAAATTAAACCAACTATTCCTCAACCAAAGTGCTATCTGTGCACCAGATGTCACTGACACTCTGTATAGTGAAATATTGTGAAAAAACCCAAACAAACAAATAACTGACAAGAAACCATGATTTCTGTGGCATGGATAATGAAGATGTAGCTTGTGTCTGGGAAAACACTGATACAATCATACCAAATATAAATGATGGATTTCTACGTATGTCTGTCTTTATAACTTTTTCCTTTGATTATCGACTTTCAAGCCTCATTAGCATTTGAATTATTTAACAGACAATTTAAATTCCAGTAGTAAAGCCCATTCCCAGTCACAGAAAAATAAATAGACTCATATAGACTTTCAGTAATAGACTTTCAAGCTGCTCCCTCCTCTTACCCCACTGGTCTCCAAGGAAGGATGAAACAAACTCTAGAATATGTGTGATGTGATCTACTGTAAAGTCAAACAGCAGGAACCACATTTAAATACTTTAAAAGGCAAATGTCCTATATATCATGCAGCTTTCATGTAGGCAAAATTATTATCCAATGCTCCCAGAAAATATATGTGCGTATTCATCTCAGTCACTATACTTTTAATATGACATAAGTCAAATGTATAATTGTTTCTGTCACTTTACTGGACCAAAGTTGTTGGACAGGTGTGTGTATTTGCAGGACGTACCCGCCTTCGAAGATCTTGATGCGGGTTGGTTCGGTGGCGGGCTGTTTGACCGAGACCTCCTTCTCTACCTGCTCCTCCTTTGAACGGTCCCACGACACCACTCCCTTCATCTTCCTTCCGAAATTACTGACATCAACTGGCATCAGCTCTGGTTTCAACTACAGAGACAAGAGAAGAAGAGGGAGGAAAGGAAGGAGAGAGGCAGCATGAATTAACTTTTCATACCTCCTGTGCTTATGTTTCTCTGAGTTAGCATCCATGCATGCACAGTGAAATGTTATATTCTGTATGTTTGTATCATTTGAGTGATATTTCACATTATAGGGCATACCTGATCAAACCTCAGCTTCCAGGCCACAGAGGACACCAGTTTTCCAGAGCTGGGTGGCGACATGGCTGCGGTTGAGTATATCAGATCCGTGTTTCTCTTTTGTTTGGACCTCAGCAGGGCCAGCGCAGCCTTTGTGCTGAGGTTCAGAGGATTGGGGTTGTATGAGCTTATGCACCATGAGTTGTAGACGGAGCTGTGCAAGGCAGACTGGATGCTGTTGGGTTTGGTGTAGTTCAGGAAACACCAGCTGACTCTGCTCATAGTGCGCAGGCTTGGGAACTGGAAAAATTGCTGGACATCAGCTACATCCGTGACTAGCAGAGTCTGGCCCACTGCTCCGGATAATCCTGCGCTTTGGTTGGTAGCTAGCTGAACTAGCATGCTGACAGGGATTTTACTAGGTGTAGGCTGATTTGTGTTCTCAGTGTCCTCTGCATCGTTGGAGGACATCATGGACTGGGGGCTGGAGCTGGGCTCTGGGACCGAATCGTCCACATCAAGCTCCTCCGGAGAGTCCCGACCACCTGAAACTGGAGACCGGTCTGTCACAATCTGGAGAGGAGGAGTGAAGCTCTCAGCCCGGGGGACATCAGGGAGGTGGGGGGCAGAGGAACGGACGGGAATGGCAATCTTGGTGGCAATGGGGAAGTCACTTAGTGGAGGAGAAGAGGACATCCTTTCGGATTCACCACTGGAGTCTTCACTCTTCAGAAGAGCTCGCTGACCTCTGCCCTGCCCTTTTTCAGGCTTGCTACTGCTTTCAGTTCCACTCAGCTCCACTGCACTCATCTCCTTCACAATCTGTCCATACATCCTCTCCTCCTTCACTCTTTTCTGCTGCTTAGTCTCAATGAAGAGCTCCAGAGAGCTGGCGGGGGAGAGCATGCGCTTGCTGCCTCCAATGCCAGATCCTGAGGCGTCTGTGGTGGATATGGTGCCTGAGGTTAGTGACAGTGGGATCCCTGTGTTCACGCGTTGCTCTGGTAGTGAATCTGGAGTCTTCCAGGGTGGGAAGCGCAATGCTGAACCATCGGTTTGTCCAAGGAAGTGCGCTAGATTGAAACCTGTCCCACTTATGCCTCCTCCAATTCCTCCAGGTGGTTTGCTAACACTCACAGCACCAACTGGAGGAGACATGTTGGTGTTGTCAGCACCGCTTGGCCTGGCTGAGCCTACCCCTTGTGCACCGCTGCCATGGGTAGCTATCAACTGGCTAACACTGGTATACATAACACTACCATATGATGGCACATGGGTTTGGATCCGCACAGGAACCAGCATACCCGGCAGAGAGGCTTGGGAGCCCAGGTTCTGGGTGGCAAAGACAGGTTGGACCTGCTGCAGAAGCATGGAGGCAGTGGTGGAACTGGGCAAGGAGTGCTTGGAGGAGAGAGAAGCAAAGTTTTGCTGTTGTTGCTGGGACATGGGAGAGGTCCGAGATGAGAAAGAGGCAGGGTACATCTGAGAGCTTGAGTTTTCTGATTTTCCATCATGTGGCTGCTGATCATGGATTTGCTGTAAGGAGTGGAGGGGTTGTTGTTTGTGGAGTGGGTGTCCAGGCAGGGAGCCTGGTGATCTGATGTGGAGTTTTTGGAGTTGCTGTTGGGCCTGAAGGGTCAGTTGCTGTCTGGGTGTCTGACCGGCCTCCTGACTCCAGAACAGACCTGGTTGCTGGTAGGAAAGGAAGGGGGGACCACTCGAGTACTGGATCACTTCCTTATTTATGACATCATGACCTGGATATTCTCCCTCAGACGATGAGCCCTGGGCCTGCAGGCGATGCTGATGGGACCTGGAGTAAAATTTGAATACCCTTATTTTCTTCAAATCAAGTATTACTAATAATATAAAAGATGATAAATGATGGTAGTACCAGCTGGAGAAGCAGCACATGCAATTGTTAAAAGCTTCATAAACAAACAAAAAAAAAAATGGTGAATTTGCATTGCGTATTGTTCCGAGTTTTGTCCAACCCGTCAGTGCTTAATAAGAAGAGCTATTACTGATTTTAGGACTGCATTGGGAAACCCAGATTTTCTTACCTGCCATAGAGAGGTTCATCCTGCAGGCTGTCCTCACTGATACTCTGCTGGAGGATATGCTGGTGGTGCTGGTGGTGTTGGTGAGATCCTAAACCTGTGTGTAAAACATAAAAATATTTTGTACTGTATGTGATGTACTTTGAAATAAAATATGTCCCACAAAAAAATCCCATATGCTATTCCCATATTTTGCAACATCAAATGTTTAACTAAGTGGGTAGAATGTGGTCCAAACACTTCGAACTCCGACAACATAGTTACAGTGCTGTAATATAAGACTTACCACCAGTGCTACTGCCAACTCTCTTGGTTCTGCTGGCTACATCGCTGCTGCTGTGAGGGGATCCTGTTGGGCCAGGCCATGCCCCATGTTCCAGACTCTCCTGTTTGATTGACATCTCAGCAGCCCCTGGTTCCTGGACGACTGCCTCTGGGTAGACACTCAGTGAAGCCTGTCAAATGTATTCATAAGCAGGAGCATTTGTCAGTCCTTATGAAATTAAATGTAGTGATACTTGCTAAGTGTGTCAGATAAGTGTAGGAAATATGGATGAAGTAGGTGGAGGTGAAAGGACACCAGTTTATAGTTGTGCTTTGGACCCTCACTGAGCCCCATTCTTTCTCCACCATTTAGGTCACGGTACTTAGGTGCCCAAACTTAAAAACAATCAGCACATGAAGTTTGATCTAAATGACCAACTAGAACATGCAGTCCACTTTTTTACAGGGAGTTTTACACGCTACCTGTCGGACAAGATATCCACGTCGGCGTTCCTTCATTGCAGAAGCACTGGAGTATATCTCTCCCTGTCTGGAGGAGGACAAGCTTCCATAGTCAAAGGATTTGCTGCGCATTTCAGGCAACTCTGTGGGCAGCGTGCAAGGTGCCTGCTCGGATGAAGACCTCCTCATCTCCCTTTGCTGGTGGTGGCTTGAATGACCACTGCCAGGTACCGTCAGGAACTCGGACTGCTTAGGTCCACCCCCAGATGCCAACGAGTCATCCTGGTTCAGAATTGCAAAGACAATAGTTAATAATTTGTCCACCTTTTTGGGACTTATTGGTAAACTAATTATTATAGGTGATGCACAACACACCCCTAAGAGCCATTACAAATACAAGTACAAGTACAGTAACACTACAGAAATGTACTGTAACTACTGCAGGACCAGTTCTACTAAAACTGATGGAAGGGTAGTTAAGATACTTCAAAGTATTAAACATAAATGGGGTACCTGTTTAGTGGGTGAGACGGACTTGAGGCCTTCATCTCTGTCGAAGGACATAGAGAAGGACGAGGAGTGGGACAGGTTGCTCTCCTGACTGGGACTGCGAGAAAGGCTGGTGCAGGTTGACTCAAAGCTTGATTCCCCTGATGAGTGCTCCATATCTGCCAGGCGCAGCCTCTTCTTCTTGGGTGGTAGCTTTTCCGATGGCATCTGGGCGAGTGTGTCACTCCTCTGTGGCAGCTGGAACTCCTCCACATGCTGTGGCTGCTTCTCCGGTTCCTTGGACACTGGAGCGTCTGTATCTTTCTCAGGCTTGTCTGGCTCCTCCGTCACCCTGATCTCAGGAACTTGGATGTTGGGTTGTCGCACTAACTTGTGAGGGATGTGATAAGGCTGGCCAGGTGAGGCTGCAGCTGATGAAGATGAGAGGGAGGCCAGGTCACTGTCACTTTGCAGCTGTTGCTCCATGCTCTCTGTCCTCAGTAGGGCAGATTCAGGACTCAGAGCATCTTCAAAGATCTCTGAGTCGGACTGTTCAGAGTACTGGCTAGATGGAGCTTTATCTGATGGCTGATATCCTGGCTGCTCAAAGGACTCTGACTTCTCAAATGAATTTGGCCGGCTGAGGGAGTTAGTGTGCTGGATGACTGATATGACATTTCCAGCTGCCTTCCTGCCCTCAGAATCAGGAAATAGTGCAATGTCCTCAGAGCACATGCTGGCACATGTATCAAAGCTGTCAGACTGGCTGTGAGCACTGTGAAGAGAGCCCTTCCCTGTTGGGGTGGCTCTTGACCCATCTAGACTACCTTGTTTAAACTCATAGTCCCCTATCATCTCCACTGAACCACTACAGCTACTGTCGCAGTGGCCAGGGCTGTCTTCTTCATCCCCAACACTCTTCTCTTTCCTCCTTTTTCTTGTGGCTATTTCTGACATGCTAACTTTAGTACCATATGGGCTGTAGGCTATGTGCTCTGGGACTCCTGGGTTGCGCTCACCAATCTTCATACCCAGAGATGAAGCTAAATTCTTGGGCATGTGTCCACAGCCCTCAGCCTCTCCTACATGGGCTTCGTTGGCTGAGTGTTCAAATGCAGCCTGTCTTCTGAGTCTGCGCCCTGGTGGGTAAAACACATCGTCCGATGTCATCATCTCATCGAAAGAGTGGCTGCCTCTAATCCCACTTGGGGGGACACTAAGGTTTGGAGGGGAGGAAGTTGGCATGGAGTTACTCCTAATTAGATGTCCAGAATCTGATGGAGGTTCCAGGAGCCCCGTACTGCTTTGGCAGGGTCCTGTTGGATACTGCTTGGGATCTCCAGAGACTCCTACATCCCCTCTGAAACAGATATGATCCTCAGCTATCTTCCCCATGTCCAAAATAGCACCTGTTTGCTTTAAGCTAGCCAGGCTGGGGTCTGCCTCTGCTATGCCCACTGCGATAGACTGTCTGGATCTGGAGTTGGGTCGGTAGTACCAAGTCCGACCAAACATTATCTCTTCGTACGTCTTGACATTAGTATTTGGAGGGCTGATCTGCTGCTCTGCACTCTCAGAACGTGAAAAGTAGCCAGAGTCTGTGCTGCCTTTACTGTGAGGACTGAGGAGGTTCAGGGACTGAGATATGGCAGAGTCAGAGTCCTGGCCTTTTTTCTCATTCAGCCTCAAGGCCAAACGCTGTTTGATGGTGGGGGAGTCATCCAGTGAATGCGCCCTTCCACCAGCATGTGATGCCAACATATGGTGTGACCCCTTTATGTCCTGAAAGGGCGGGCACTCCATCCCTGTGGAGGGGACTCCCCCAGGCTTGGGTACAATAAGAATAGGCACTTTCATGGACCCCACGAGCAGCTCTTCAGCTGAGTCTGCATATGCTGGTTCCACACCACCTACACAGTGATTGGAGCATGATACAGATTAATGTAGAGTACAAAATAGCAGATTAGGATTGGGTAAAATTCTGCACAGAAAATATAGACATCTAGTCAGTGACTGAGTGCAGTTTAGTGCAGTTAGGAAGCATGCAGTAAAAAATAAAATTTTAAATGTATAACTGTAAACTGACTTTTTCCTTCAAAACTGACAATATATATATATATATTTATTATTGTTTAGGTTTTAAGTCCATACCAAGTATAGTTTATATATCAAATATCTTCACATCTATTGATTTCACTGAGACAGATTTGTGAAAGTACCCAGAAGTTAGAGACAGGGTGTTTAAAAAAACAAAAGGACTTGTAGTGAGCACAACGTTACGCATCTTAAGGTTTTCTATGGCTGATTCTCAAGGTGGTTAAAACATCAAAACATCAGCAAAAAATGTGTATTGTTGGGGGGAAATTACCTGTATTTTTGTCAGCTTCAAATGGGATCTGTGGGATGGGGCTGTCTTTGTCCGTCAGCATGGTGGAGCCCTCCACACCTTCCTCATCTGTGTCGGTACTCTGCTCTCCATCTGAATGGACCTCGGCCTCACCCACTGGGGATGCCTGGTCCATGTCCCCGCTGCGGGCCACTGCTAGCTCTGAAAATGGTACGAGTCCAGCCTTGATGGCATGAGCATGGGACTTGCGATGTTTGTAAAGGTTGCTCTTGGTTTTGAAGGAAAAGCCACAGGGTACACAAGGATATGGCCTCTCTCCAGTATGTGAGCGGATGTGCTTCTTCAAGACGCTGGGCTTGGCGCAAGCTCGACCA
This sequence comes from Epinephelus moara, assembly GCF_006386435.1. Classification (NCBI taxonomy): domain Eukaryota; kingdom Metazoa; phylum Chordata; class Actinopteri; order Perciformes; family Serranidae; genus Epinephelus; species Epinephelus moara. Next base: position 13,377,164 of record NC_065517.1, read on the forward strand.
CAGTAGTGACAGATGTACTTACCAGGCTTTTTCGGCTTCTGCTCTTTTTTGCTATAGCCCTCCTCTCCAGGCTCAGGGCCTGATTGAGAATACTGTCCGAATGAGCTGGGTAAACTGGGAGATTTCTGGCGAGGAAACCTCCCTGCCCCAGCCCCATGAGGATGAGTGTGTCCTGGGTGTCCTACAGGGTACAGGTCATCCGAGGGCAACTGGCCAGCAAAAGGCCAGGCATGAGGCTCTAGACCTGGCTGGGGTTTGGCTCCTGAGAGGAAGCGCTCAGTTTGAGGGTGCTGAGGGTACGGCTGGCCAAGCTGGTAGGAGTATCCCCTTGGAAACCCCTGAGCAAAGGGCCCTTGGGGGTCTTGAGATGGTGGACCTCCCATGGCCCCAACTGCAGAAGGTCCAGATAGCAGCTTCCCAGAATTCCCTGTGATTGCGTACTTCTGCTGGGGTGCTGATCCCCCCGTAGCACCACACGGCAAACTCTCGCGGTGTTTTGCCTCTGGGTCAGCAAAAGTGCTTCGTTTGGTGGTAGCAGAGGGCTCTGATGCCCACTTTCTTTGCAGAGGCGCCTTTTCCTTCACTGGTTCCTTACTTGAGCATCTCTGCCCAGCGGCAGCTGATTCACGAGCCTCCATTTTGGTGAGGCTCTTCTGTGGGTTAGAAGAGGGAGGAGGGAGGGGATGGTGGGGGAGTTGGGAGGGTAGGTTCTGGAGGGTTACAAGGTCCCAAAACTACCAGGCATGATAGCTGAACCTTTGAGGGTTGCCGACAAGTTCACAGAAACAGGAAGTACCCGTCCATTGCCGAAATAGACTGATTGTATAGCCAGGCTGAAAACGGGAATCAGGAAGTGGAAATAAAAGGGGAGCTTTAGTGGATAACATCAGAAATGTTTCTCGCCTTTTCCCATTTTGTAAACACTAACGTTGCTGTGCGTTGTTTTTCTGTCCAGTTCATCTAAAGGCAGAAGAATCCTTGAGTGATCTGGAGAGGGCACAAAAGGAAAAAACATGTTTGTGGACTTGTGAAGCACATTTTAATTTAACAGTGTATAAAATAGCTGCACTAAATCAAGGTTAACATACTGAATACTAACTTTTCTTCAGGGAAAAGTGCTTGTAGATCTTCTTTCTTTAGCTTCAAAAGTCATCCAGTTTTCTCACCAAAAGACCTGCATCAAAACAAAAGAGAGAAAAATCCAATTAGTTTTGTTATCAAACATTATCCATAATACAATCCAAAACTCAATGATGGTACAGATGACAAGTTAACCTTCAGCCTAGCATGTTTCTCTTACTTTCAGTTGACTTTGTGTTGAAACCTTTAAGTAATTTACAATAAGATGTAACGTTCTGGCAGCTAAGTGCAACGCAACACAATATCCTTTGTTTTACAGCGAGGACTCATTAAGTTGTCAAGTACATGCCTGATGTGCGAATGCAAATGTCAGTGATTGCTCAGTTAGTTTCTTCACACTGGAATCCATCTGTGCTTTTTGCCTTTTCCACCCCTTCTTCCTCCCTCCCTCCCTCCCTCCCACCCTCCCTCCTCCTTCCACTCAGTGAGTCACAGATGCAAAGCTAACCCACGCTGTTCCTAAAAAGACACAAAGGCTTATAAATAGCACTGTGGAAGTGACGTCGGAGTGTCATAATGTGTGTAGGCGTCCAAAAAGGCCAAGTCGAAGAGCAGCCATCAGCGCTAGCACCTTTCCTTCCTCCCTGGATGTCTGAGTTTGATCTAACTTGGTATGTACTCGATCTAAAGGCAAACAAGAGAGCACACACACAGAAACAAAAAGAGACACACACACATACATACATACGGTACTCACAGGCATTGCAACTGCACTGCAAACACTGCAGTAGACCCAGTGTATTTGTGTGTTTCCGTTGTTTAACGTTTCTCAACCACACCAACACCTGACGGCAGAGAGTCGCAGAGCGTGCGCACACACACACACACGCCTGCTGAAGTTGCATTTTTGCTTTGTATTTCCTCATCTCGGAGGTTTAAACAACCTCCCTCGCACTCTGATTGCGACACACACACACACACACACACACACACACATTCACATCTATATACACACACACAGTGTGGCCTCAGTGCTGGTAAGCAGGGCTCAATGACGTGTGTGTCTGGGGGCCCAACGTGAGATCTATAAATAGCAATTGAGGAAAACATGCTGTATTCTTAGCAGCAGGAATGTTAACTTTGGGCTACCTTGTGTTTTTCACATGGAGCCCCCCCGCCCTTACACACACACAAACACACACCAGAAACATTAGCTCAGACCTGGGTCATATTTTTATTTTTTCCATGGTGTTAAGAGTGCAAGAATGTGGTCTACAACCCAAAGGACTGTTAGAACAATGGCTATTCAGTTTGGCATCAAACTGGTTCAATTCCCCTAAGGGTGAAACACACTAGTATCGTAGTGTCATGGCTCACTGATGCAACACACAGATAAAAGAGGAAGTAGTAAAGATACAGGGACTGGGATGTGCCAAAAAGTGTAGCAGATAAGTGTTTGTGTTAGTTTAAAAATGAGGCCAGGTGTGTAAGAATTTCAATATGGTCAGGTTAAGTGTTAAGTCTACAGATTCAGTATTTGGGAAAATAACAAAAAAACACCTTTTAGTGTAAAAACTTCCAATTCCGTGCCAGGGACAATTGCGAGAGTCTGCCCAGCCGCAAACACAGTGACATGGCTAAATGTTGGCATCTCATGGCTGATGTTACCTAACAATTATCAATGACAGAGTCAAGCCGTTTTAGTCTCAGTGTCAGTTTGCTGGGACCATTTAATGGCCTGGTGTCCTGAGATCAGACCCGGTGCACAAAAAGGATTGAATGCAGGTATTGTCTGAGTGGAGATGTTTTGATACCACATGGTACTGGGTTATTTCGGTAGACACCATAAAGGTTTCAAGTATAATTCTCATTGATATGCAGCCCTATCTGACACCCACAAAAGATAACATGGGGACATAAACATGTCTTGTCTTCTGTACGTCCAGCCCTGATCCAGGTTGATGATCCCAGATTGTTGTAGGAGGTAACGACAACATTTCCATCACTAAGGCATTCATACAATTTTTAACTGAAGGAATGTTTTCAGCTTTCCTCTTATAGTCTTTCAGGACTACGGTATGTAGTATGATGGTGCTGGGTTTTGACTAAACAAGGAAGTGTAGCTTATTCCAAAGTAGCTCAAGTCCTTGAAGACTGGATTTTTCTTTTAAAATGGCTACAACAGGAAATATTTCATCCTTTCTATGTCCTTTGCCACAAAGTCACCTGCTTTGACCAAAGTAATTTCTGCCACTAGATACGGACTTTTGAAAAAGATCTTTTTCACACACCCATGATGACTACAGTGACAAACTAGAGAGCAAAATATACATATACTGAAAGTCTGAGTTCAACCTCTCTGTTATTTCATTCCAAACAGCTTCCTGATCACCGATCTCTGTCCAAAGAAGCTCTCAAAAAAATTTAAACTTACTGTGACTGATGCTGCCGTTTGGGGTCGCAGCTTTACCGTGTGCTATCACACACACTTGGACAGCTATTTGACCTCCTGACACACACACACCAATAATAACCCAGTAGTGAGCTTGACCTTAAGGCACACAGATAATTCTTGGTTAAACTCCAGTTTAACTTTATGTAAGGCTGACTGGTTTTGTAATGGAAAGTGTTGAATGGTTGCTGTCTGCAGTGTGTGTGGGAGCTGTGTAGTGAATGGCTTACATAAAGCTTTATTCATACATGCACCGGCACAACCTGCCCCAGTTCCTGTGCGTAGGAGAGACATAGCTACTGGTGTGTGTGTGAGTGTGTATGAACGTGGGAAGTGTGTGTGCCAGTTGAATGTTTGTTTGTGTGTGTGTGTAGGCTGGCAAAGGGCATGACGAGACACCCAAGTTGTAGGTAGGTCAGAACAAGAGGCTTTACTCAGAGGTAAAAATAGTAAGGCACACACACTCAAAAACTGACACAAAGTGATTCATCAGAATGCTTTAAATAACCGGAGTTACTTAACATAAAGGAGCAGAGATCAGATCAGCTTTCATAGACATGGAAATAGATCTAGGTGGTGTTTTATACCCACTGCATGCTTTTCTTAGAATAACCTGATCTAAGTTTCTTTTTTGTGTTCATGTGTGGGCAAACTGAATGATCCAAGCACTACAATGTGTCCTCAGTTATCCAATCGCAGGCATGCAGTTCTAAACAGAGGGGTGATTGCACCAAAACATTAACCAGGCATTGGGATCTGACTGCTCAGTTCTGTAAGGTGAATACAAACACCTCCATAAAATCATTGAACAATCTCTGACTTTGTTACAGTACCTCCTTTTGCACTGCCTGTTCAGGGTGGGAATGTGTGTGCCGTTACCCTGCCTTGCTGTTCTGTATAATAGGTACGATTATGGAATGGAAGGGGGCTGTCTTGGCTTTAAGCCAGCAGTAGAGGCAGTAACAGTGCTGAATCGATGTCAGTGTAAAAAGTGTGAGCCGGCACGACGGCACCATGGACGGGACGTGTGTGACGTTTTTACAACATCTTATGTGTGTGACCCAGTGCCCACAGAGTAAACTAGAAAGGAACTCAGAGAGTGCAGACCTCCCCCAAGTCCAAATGCCCTGTCTCAAAATGTTAAAATGTCCAAAAATCCATTCCAAAATGTAATAGGTCTGTCCTTGTCCTATGCCACAACCTTTCAGCAAGCTTAAAAAAAATCAAGCCATTTCTTTGTCTGTAATTCTGCTTACCAACAAATACGATTGGAAATCAACTTTTTTTGTCCACCTGCCACTGAGGCTGGCAGATTCCAAAATCTAACAGCCACTCAGTGATTACCAATTGTTTTTTGGCTGGTGAGTGAAGCAAATCTAGCAGCCACTTGCATATTTTACCAGCATTTGGCTAGTGGCTGGTGCTCATTTTTAATCCTGCCAACAAACAAGGAAGCCCAACTGAAAAATATTACCTCCTTGGCGAACGTAACAAAGAATGTAGACCAAAATACTGTTGAGAACATGATTAAAGAAACAATGCTTGCCTATAGTGTTGTAGAGAAGCTATCAATGGTTGCAATACAAGGTAGATCTATGAGTCAGAAGCTAAGTTGTAAGTATCTACAAAGGCACTGCTGTTAACTTTGTGTCAAGCATGAACTCAACATGACTGTAAAACCTCTTTTTCATTTAACAAAAGACGCCAATCAGCTGTACAAACACTTTGCATGGATCAAACACAGATCAAGGAATAAGAAAACAACCAGTCTGAACAGACTTATGATGTCATTTTTCAATACTTTTCAATACACATTTTGGATAGTAACAAAAAAGGATCGAGGCTCGACACGCAGCCCTACTCTTGGACCCAACAAAAAATCTCTGAGGATGACACTTGTTGGATCAAAAATGTTAGCAATGAAATGTTCTTGTTGCAAGTATCAGGGTATTTACCGAATCAGTTTTGTGTGGTTTGTCCTATGGCTTCCTTTCCAAAACACCTGTTCCTCATACAGCAGTGCAGAAGGAAAACATCTCCACCATGTGTCAGTATCCCTTTCTTTTCTTCTGACCTTTTGTGCTTGACAACACAGGTGTTAAATGGAAATGAGTTGATACACAAGAGATTCAAGAGGTGCATGCAGGTATGTACAAGTACACTCTTACACACACACACACACACACACACACACACACACACACACACACACACACACACACACACGTACTGTATGCCCAAACCCTGGAGGTATGAATACTGTGTGGGCATTAACCATGCAGTACAAGCAGAAGGCTGTGTGTGTGTGTGTGTGTGTGTGTGTGTGTGTGTGTGTGTGTGTGTGTGTGTGTGTGTGTGTGTGTGTGAGATGCTCTATGGAGTGTGTGGGAGGCTTTTCAATCCTTATTGGGCTGAAGGCACTCTCTCACTCTCTCTCTCTCTCTCTCTCTCTCTCTCTCTCTCTCTCTCTCTCTCTCTCTCGCTCCCTCACCTCATTTCATCCTGCTTCATTGGAATGACAGTCGGGAATGATGCTGCCAAAACGACAAGAAGATAGTAGATCAACATTTGAGCAAATCCCTGTCCCTCCTTGTATCATTATCAGCGTGTGTGTTTCTAGTGTGTGTGTTTCGGATAAGGGTTGTGATGTATTCATCTCTTTCTCTCTGACACACACACAGTCACACACACGCCAATAATCAAATGTCTTGCTCAGATATTCAGTAGATAAGCCTCTCATTTACTTTCAATAAAAGGCCCAGACGAGGGCAGAGCTGGCTTCTGTTATAACTGTGAGTGTGCGTTTTTGTGTGTGTGTCTGTGTGTGTGTGTGTGTGTGTGGTGGCTAGTTATTGTTAAATTGGCCCGCCAGGGTGCCGCATACCAACTGGAATGGTTGGAATTCCTGTGACACAAAAACAGAGAGAAAGTATCTTTGTGTGTCTGTGGGTGTATGTGTTTGTCTTGCCCTGTCTGTTACCGTTCTTTTGCTCAGCATGCATCATAATATATTTCTAATCATAAAACCATAAGCAGAACACAAAATAAACAAGGAAACAGAAAGAAAATAATGATACAGAAGAAGAAATGAGAGGACATCTATGCAGTAAATGAAAGGGACATGTAGGGAATAGAGCAGGGGACACTATAGAGGAAACACACGGAGGGAAAAAGTATACAGGGATACAGAGGAAGGAAAATGAGGTAAATTAAGTAACAGGCTAGGGAACAACAACACAAAAGAGGAAACAATTAAAGGACATAATTACGGAGCGGAAATGGAAATTAGGATGAATGAGAGGGAGCAAGTACACAAAGGAGAAAATTATGCTGAAGAGGAGGGAAAAGGAGAGTAAAAGACAACATACACAAGTGAACATAGATGCTAGGAAGAGGACAAGGATACAGAACAAGGAAGCAGAAAAAGGACAAGGAGAGGGGAACTGAGAGGGAACAAGAAAACTGAAGAAAAGATAACAGAAAGAAAGGACAGAAACAAATAAACTACAAGAGTAGGACAAGAAGGGGACAAGTAGGTAAAGGAAACACATATCCAAGTAAGGGAACAAGAAAACCACATAAAAAAAGAAGAATGCAGAAGGGAGGATGAGAAATCAGGAGAAAGAACAAAAATACCAAAACAAAAACTAACAAAATCACAAGAGAAAGGATACAAATGAGGGAACAAGGACACAACAAAGTGTGTACTACGAACTCAAGTGAGAGGCTAAAAGAGAAGGATACAAATGAGGAAATAAGGACACAACAAAGAGACCAAAACCGTACAAAAACAAAGTCACAAAACAGTAAGGCTAAAGAAGAGGAAAGAAGGACGCAGAAGAGTGAATAAGGAGACTAAAACTTGAAAGAGAAGAGGAAACAAAGACCAAAGAAAGGGGAAAAGGGTACAGATTAGGAAACAGCACACAACAATAAGACTGAAACAGGAAAGAGATACGAAAAGCAAAGGAAAAGGACAAGTGAACAAGAACACAAAAGAGTAAGGATAAAGGATATCAAGGACTCAGGTGAGGGAATAAGGACACAGAAGAATAAGCAAGGAGACTAAAACAGGAAAGAGACAAGGAAACAAAAACTACAGAAATGATACTGGGTACCAATGAGGAAATAAGGACACAACAAAGAAACTAAAACAGGAAATAGACAAGGAAACAAAGAACAGACAAAGCCAACAAGAACACAAGACATTAAGGATAAAGAAGGTTAAGAGCTTAGGTGAGGGAGTAAGGATGCAGGAGAGTAACCGAGGAGACTAAAACAAGAAAGAGACGAGGACCAAAGACGGATAAAGGGTACAGATTAGGGAATAAGGACACAACAAAAGGACCAAAACAGGAAAAAGATGAGGAAACAAAGACCAAAAGAAAGTAGAGAAGGACCTAAACTAGGTAACAACGACACAACAATGAAACTAAAACATGAATAAGTTGAGGAAACAAAGACCAAAGCAATATGTACCCCTAAAAATGGAACAAATGAGGGGACAAGGACTTGACAAAAAGACTTAAACAGGACTAAGATGAGAAAACAAAGACCAAGGAGAGAAGAAGGCTGCAAATGAGGGAACAAGGCCACAACAAAGAGTCTTATAAAGCAAATAGGTGAGAAAACAAAGACTAAATAAAGGGGAACAAGGATATAAACTAGGAAAAGAGGACATGCCAAAGAAACCTAAATATTACAGATTCAGGGTGTTAGTCTAAGGAGAGGCATTAAGGACTCAGGTGAGGTAAGAGAGTGTTTGAAAAGGGATGTAGCCAGTGAAGATGAGAGTCATGCCAGTTCATATCAGGTTACTGTACCATCACTATTGTATACCAAATACATGTATGCATGGATTAGACACACACGCACACACACACAAAGACCGGGTTCGTATTTCTGAGTGGTAGGCGAAGTGTTCTGGTACTTTGGGTGGTCAGACGCTGTGTAAATTATTGAAACATGTTACTAATGGTTTCCATTCAGTGATTAACCACTTCATACAGCCAGGGAGGGAGAGAAGGGGCGATGGAGGGCAGCTGGCAGTGTGTTTGTTTTTTGGCTCTGCTCTGTTTGGCCCCAACTGGACTGAAACCACACACGCCTCCATTAAAGCACTACCTTTGTTTTACCTGGAGGGAGACAGGAGTTACTGGAACAATAAGCTGGACTGAGAGTGGGTGTATGTGTGTGAGAGTGTGTTAAGTGTGCATTGGGAATTGGTCCATCTACTGGCATAATAACCAGGTATTTTAACTGTCCTACATTCATCTGTACATGTACCTTTGGTAGTGTGCAGGTTTAGCCTGATAATCAGATGCTCATATCTGTTCTGTAAGCTGAGGTAAAGGTTTGTAGGAGCAGGTATCTTAAGGTTGTCATGTTGATCAAACACATATGTTGATTTAAGAAATGTTTTTTCCATAAATTTAATTACAACAGCATTCCAGTGCCAACATTCAGGTGGTGTGGAGTTTAAGGATTAGCATGTAGCTCATCCAATTTTCATAAACACTTAACCCCAATCATACCTTATCCATATTTTATTTGCCAAAGCCACAGTGTACAGCTACCTTTAACTATAACACAGCTGCCAGCTACAGTGGAAAAAGGACAATTTTTAACTGCTGATAGTGGACGAAAAACAATTTGTGATTGAAGGTAATAAAGGGTTTTGCAGAATCGCCTAATATTGAGGTTTCTGTCTGGCAGTAGGGTTGTCTCATTCTCATTTTTTGGCATTTTTGTTTCCATTTTTCTGTTACTATTTCTCTGGCTCGGGCCCAACAAAGCTCTGAAATGATTATATGATTTGAATTGCTGATGTGGGCAGCAATACAGAGGTCTGGAAGCAGGCTCGTCCTTGTGCACCTCATCATTTATTTATGTGTATATTCATTGAGTTATATACGGTATATTTTCCACAAGTTAAACATCAAACATAATAATGTGGAAAATAATGCGCAGGGAGAGGGGGAAAAGCCCAAGATGGACCTCTACCTAAGTAAATAAAACAATATTCACAATATTAAAGCTACAGTATGTAAATGTAAGCCATAAAAAACATTTCAAACTGGAATAACTGTCTCACGATTGTGTGACTCCGTCAGTCAAGTTGCAGTTAGAATTTACATCCATGTCTCTCCAGGCTTAAATGTAGCAGTTAATGTGACCATGACAGGAGACAATGCTTCAAATATGGATGCTGCTGCAAAGAAGCTTTTAATTCTAAAACAAAAAATTCTGAAAAAAAGATCGACACAATCAGCACTGTTTCAAGATTAGTGTCACCAATTCAGTATCTGACGTGTCCTGTTCCTGAGTTATAGCGTTGAAAAATGGCTAGAAAAGGGTTTTTGCAGAACATTATGATGTCACAGTGATCTTGACCTTTGATCTAGAAAACGTCATTGATTCATCATTTTATCCTTTTGGACATTTGTGTGAAATTCTGTCATAATTAGGCTATAAATTCTTAAATTATGACCCACAAAATGCAATGACCTTTAACCTTTGACCACCAAATTCTAATCAGTTCTTCATTGAGTCCAAGTGGCTGTTTGTGCCATATTTTAAGAAATTTAAGAAAGAAGTTCTTGAAACACTGCATCCACAAGAATGAGACGGACGCAAGGTCATGGTGACCTTGACCTTTGACCACCAAATTCCAATCAGTTCATCAGTGAGTCCAAGTGGATGTTCCCCCAAGGCCTTCTTAAGATATCGTGTTTACAAGAATGGTATGGACGGACGGACATACCGAAAACATGATGCCTCCGGTCACAGCTATGAAAATGGCAACAAATAGAACTAAATAAAAAAAAGCATCAGTCAAACACTTTTAACCTTTTGATTTAAAAATCATAACGAGTTCTATGGTTTGAAAACAGCGTTGTGGTTTGACAGTGTTATTATCATGTGAGCGAATGTGAAGAAAAACAGTTGTGAGAGAAAACATCCCCTTTAAGTTTCTTGCTGAAAACAAAAACAGTATGTGTGTGTGAACCGCAGGCAGGCCGGCTGACTGCAGGTCGCTGCAGAGTTAAATTTAAAACATTTTAAGACCTTCCCGGTGCCAGTCCAAATAAAATTTAGGGCCAATTTCAGCCCCTGCCAGAAGTTTTATAAATAAAAATACACTTGCTCAGCAGTTATATTACAATACCTGCTTTCTTACATCAGGCCAGGTAAAAGTTTTATGCAACTTTGTGTTGAAAATTAAAAAGTCATGTGTGAAGTATGCTGTTTGCAAGAGCCTCACATCTGAGTGGAAACACCGCCTTCCTTCTACACCGCTGCACCTACTGTGTCCCCTTGAGCAAGGCACTTGAGCTCAAGCTGCTACAGCGAAGGCTAACAGCAGGAGGTTGTGGTTTAACCAGGAAGCACCCAGCATGACATGTGTGCAACTTTATAAGCTTGAAGAGGGGGTTTGCAGAAGAGAAACACATGTGGATTTACCTACTGATAAAAAAAATCAGCCTCTCAAAGGATTCTCTTTGTCTTTGTTTACATTTTAATCTGGAGTGTTTTATAGGAATACACCACCTTCTCCATTCCCATTCCTCTTCAACTTGTCTCCTCCACTTCTATTTCTGTTCCTCACTTCCTACATTTCCCAGAGACCTTTTTGACAACCTCCAGAGAAAGCGCTGGAGCTGGTTGCTGTCACCTCTGGGTTATATGTGTAGGTGGACAGAGAGAGAGAGCTCTTCCAGTCGAAATACAGTGAGACTTTTCTCGTAACCCGTCCTGTCTTTTACTGGAGCTGCATCGAATTCTGGTCTATTTTCTGCTCTTGTGGGTGCAAAATGCAGCCTCTCTGCCTTTTTTTTTTTTCGCAATGGATTTTTTTTTTCTCCCTGGGAGAGTGTTGAAGTGCATTGGATGGAGGAAGCTCTAGAAAGAAGCCGTCACTCATTGAGGAGGCAAAAGTCACTCTACCGGACCAACATAAAAATTTTGCCTATTACTTGTAAGACGTTTCAAATTTAGGAGTAAAATCACCCTTTAAATTCTTTTGAAAAGGCCAAAAAAAAAATCTAAACATAATTATACTAGCAGAAAACCAGGACAAAACCAAATAGAAGACAACATTAACAATCACTAATCAAATGATCAAAATGCAGTATGAATAAGCCGGCAGAGCCGATGAAAGGGTACCAGAGTCTACTTGACTACAACTGTTCGGTGTGTGGTTGGGTACTAGACTGAAACGACTGTGAGTAAATGTACTTGAGTATAACTGTCTTTTATGGTTGAACTCTGTTCATGGATGCTGCCAGGCTAACACTACTAGCTAAAATTAGCTAACTAGCCACTGTTATCTACCTACTAGGTCATCTCTTCCCAGAGGTCTGGTCAAACGCCTTTAAAAATCTGGGTCAAGGCTAGAAGTTGCCACAGCATACTGTAATTTCAATTAATGCTGACCTTTGAAATTAGTTGACTTTACTCCTCCAGACTGAAGACAGAGGTTTTTGGTCCACATCTGCAGCTGTTTCTCAGTGACTTATTTTTTTTCTCCACTTCTCCCCTTTATGTCTCCTCTTTATGCTGCCTTTCTTACTATTTTCAGGGATTAAAGTCACCCTTGTTTTTTCCCAATTTGATTAATTGAAAATGATTTGTTAGTCTTTGCCTCCAGTTGTCCACCCTCCCTCTGGACAGTGCACTGATGTGTGACATCATATGCAAAGGAGCCACTACAGTTTTCTGGGTTAAGCAGTGTGACAAGAAAGATGTGTGTGTGTGTGTGTGTGTGTGTGTGTGTGTGTGTGTGTGTGTTTTGCACACTAGTACTTCTAATTTCCAAAAAAATTACTTCATATGTTTTGAGAATAGGTTTGGAAATGCAGTGTTTTCACAATACAAAATCAAGTAACAGTAAGGACCCAATCAAACCAGCATTTATCACAGCAATTTTTTCCCCCCAACTGTTTAAGAGGCAGGAGTAAGACACACACATGCAATTCACAAGCAAATCTCAAGTCTTAACCCTTAAGTTTCAAGTAAGTCCCAAGTAACCTTGGTGAGAATCAAGCAAGTCGAGTCGAGTCATAAAAATTCTGATGATCTGGTCTAACATTTCACCAGCCAAAAAGGTAATAAGCTGACTAAAAAAAAAACATTCACACACCTCTCTTTTGGGGTTTTGTAGTGAAGGATGAAGCTGGATGTTGTGGTGGTTGTTTCACTAATTTTTGAGCTGCAGAACTTCCATACCGCTGACCTCTTCTTACTACCCTCATCTACAACATAATCCTTGAACCCAAAATGTATTATATTTGGACTAGCCCTCTCTGTAACAGCAGACTTGAGTGTTGGCCACTGGGGGTCTGTTGCGTCCTAGTAGGTTACTAGATTTGCATGCATTGCACTATATATCATCCAGCATGTTTAAAAGACAAAAACTTAACTTCTCAGTATCTAGAAAAATGCAAATATTTAATAAAAAGGTGAATTCTTTTTGAGTCGTGTGTTTCAAGTCTTAGTTAAGTCTCAAGTCACGACTATCAAATCAAAGCCAAGGGGAATCTTTGATCAGTGTTAGTCAGGCATGTCTCAAATCCTAAAATTTGCAACTCACGTCTGACTCGAGTCAAGTCATGTGACTCGAGTCCCCCACCTCTGCCAATTTCTGACAGAGATGCATCTGGTCTGCAGTCAGTCCTGACATAAATACATCAGCTAGCTTGGCGAGCTACGCTTGCTGGCTAGTGCTTACATATTACCTTGCCAATTAACCCTAAAAGTTCGTCATCAAGCTTCCAGCAACACGCAAATGCATCACAGTATTATATATATCACAGTGTTTGAGGGTTGAGTTCCACTTGAAACAGTCCAAGTAGGGAATGAAGATTGTCCACAGAAGCAGAAACAGAAATAAATCCAGTACTGAAATAAAAATACCATCACCTAAAAGTCATTATTTCACGTCTCCAGAGTCTATGCTCTGTGTAAAAGCGTCCTCACTTTGTCATCCGAGGACTTAAATTGCCTACTGTTGGTGTTGAAGCAACCATGTTTTGTTTTAATTTAGTGCTGTCAATCATTTGTTAAGCTGAGGCGTCGCTGCAGATCTGGATTTGAAAGAAGAACAAGGAGGCATAAAATGACAGAAAGGAGAGGCTCTCCAGAAATGACTGAAATTAAATCTAAGAGAGAGTGAGAGAGATGAATGAAATGAACTTAATCTGAACTGTGATGTACACACACACGCGCACACACACACACACACGCGCACACACACACACACACACACACACACATTTGAGCAGACAGCTAGTAGACAGTGATTTACAACAGATAGGAAGTCAATTATGCTACTGGATATTTCTGTCAGAAAAAAATATGTGTGTGTCTGTGTGTGTGCGTGTGTGTGTGCCCTGAATAGAGTATGTGTGTGGGAGGTGGCAGCACAGGCAGCTTTGCTGAGACAGGATGAGGGTGTGTGTGTGTGTGTGTGTGTGTGTGTGTGTGTGCGTGTGTGTGGGAGGAGGAAGTTCTTGGTGTGCCAAGGTTACAGTGCTGCTACTGCTGAATTGCTGTTATAAAAGCCTCAGTTACACAACGGAAATACTCCAAACTTAAAGCTGCTATGTGACAGGGGAAAGAATCTAACTTTATAATCTATCGCTTCAAATTCACCAGGACACTTTTTTAAAAATTTTATATATATATATTATAACCACAAAGTTCTGAGAAATGGGTCTCCATCTGATGGTTGCATCCTAAATTTCCCAGATGATCTGTGGAATGTGCAGTGCAGAGACACCACACAATAAGAACTGAAAACCTTACATATCATGATTTGTCTGCACAGTTTCTTCATGTTGTGACGTTACAACAATAATAATCAAATTCTATAAAGTTAACACATTGAGTGAAAATTTAAAATGACTGGTCGTACACTGCAGCGAACAAATAACAGTGCCATGCTCTGCATTCCCACAGCTTCATTATTTCATTTCTTTTCACACACAGATGCAAATACTGTCCCCTGCGGGCTTCCATAGGTGATCTATGGGAGGGTTTTGAATGTGTTTTTATGGATGAAGAAATTATGTGGTTAGTCAGGAAAGGAGAGAAGAGGAAAATGTTGACTGACTCAAACCACTGCAACAAAACTAAACCAACAAATATGGTTAAAAAAAAGAGTCTACAATGCAGGGCGGGGATGCAGCGTAATTGGTCAATAAAATGTGTCTAGGAAAGCAAGTGAAAATCAGATAAAGGAGGAAATATGGTTTTGCAAAAAAAAAATTTTTACACGTAACTCCCAGATGAACTCACAGAAAAGCCTGCAGGGTCTTAAGATGGAGAGTAAACACAGGATGAGGGTCTTTGTTTGTTTCTTTCATTGTTGGTTTGGTGGAGAAAATACAGTAGATTTTTTTTAATTTACCAGCAACAGACTAAAACCAACAAAGAACGACTGCATTAAATACTAAATGTGTGTGTGTCTGCATGACATATGTTAGTCAATGATTGCTGTACAATTTTGCATGTGTGCATGTGTAATTATGTGTGTGTGTGTGTGTGTGTGTGTGTGTGTGTGTATTCTGAAGTCTTCAGAGGTGAGGTCACTCTCTGTTCTGTTTCAGCGCTGTCCAATGTACACAACTGATGTGAATGCGTGTGTGTGTGTGTATGTGTGTTTTAGCATATGACATACACATGAAGGTTTCTACCATAATAGTCCTGGAAAAGTACCTTCAGTTTCACATCAAATAACCACTAAACTGTGGTTTCTTTGATTCTCATGGTGACTGTAGTTTTAAAAAATGTTGGTTTTGTTTAATCACCTGATAGATAATGTGCACAAATGACACATCGTACTACTGTACAACCAAAAACAGAATTAGAGATGTGAAAAGACTCTGACATCTGATCTCTTACTATCTGTTAATACGATGTTCCTCCTGTTGGCTCTTTAATGCAGAGTCAACACTTCCTCCATCTGTTTCACATTAAAATGCTTCCAGCAGCTCATCGCGGATAACCCCTTCTCTTCCCTGGGAAACTTTTATTGTGAAACCTCTAAAGGAAGTGTTGGGTTTCATTAACAGCAGCTTAAGAGTGGGGCAAAGTGGACTCGGTTAAAATGCATGGATCAGTGCATGAGAACAGTCTTTATGTTAAAAAGGTGAGACTATAGGTTTTTGCAGAGGGTATGAGTGCTGTAAAAATGTACATTGTGGTAAATCATGGTGACTCTGGTCCACCTTAAATTAAACACAAATTTATTTTGAAATTTTATTCTTGAATTTGTAGTAGTAGTAGTAGTATTTGGCAGTAGTTACCAAAAAAACTAAATCCATTTAAAGTAGCTGCCCTGGAGCCTCTAACTGCAGATCCTCCAGAGCAGCTGCCAAATAGATCTTGTCAATGTTTAATCTCAAACCTTAAAGTCAACATGGACCAGTCCTTAAAGTGCTCAGAAACAAAAGACCAAACAAACCAAAAAATTTAATCTAAAATTCCATGCAGCCCAGTCGCCAGAAGAAAATATTGCCATTGTACATATCTGCAAACCACAAATATGTTATGTTTCCATGGCATTATACAGACTGACTGACTTTTGTCATTGGGAGGTTGAGGGGATGGTGGATGTCATGTCACCGTGGTAAGATGCCTGAGACCACTTCAGACCAATGCAGACCACTGTTTGAAACCAACAAACAAGAATACCAGTTGTCAGAGTTTGCCATCTGCGTTTTTGGAGCCACACCTGGGTCTTTTTAAAAGCACATCTCGGCATTTCTCAGTAGTGTTTGAGCCACAGAACCAGGACGTTTTTAGCAGCACATTGCAGCATTTCCCACGGTGTTTCAGCTATGGAAGCTGGGTGTTTCTAGCGGCATATTGCAGAGTTTCCCAGTGGCATTTGCGGAACCAAACCTTGGTGTTTTTATCAGCACACTGTGGCATTTTCCAACGGTGTTTGAGGCCATTTTCCTAACTATAGACAAGTGGTTTCAACGTTCAACGTATCTACTACAAAATAGGTTCAATGTATCTACTACAAAATAGGTTCAACGTATCTACTACAAAATAATGTACAGATGTAACATATATATGGTTTACAGAAATGTCCAATGCAAACCTTATTTTTGGTGGTGATTGCGTTGTTCTGTGATAACTTGGCAAATTCCGCATGTGGAGGAAGATCATGTGATAAAATCAAAATCTCCTGAAAAGCTACTAAATGGATCTTTTGGGAAAATTATTCTGTCAACTCTTTAATTTCCCCTTTTTTTATATCTTTATTTATTCTGTCTCAGTGCTGTAACTCACACACACACAAAAAGACACACACACACGCACTGTGGTTGACATGGGAAACATGATGTGACACCGCACCAATTCAGGCTGTTAAAGAATTCCATGTTCCATGTTCTGTCTCCTGGCACACGCTCACACATACAGTATATACACTGTACCTACAGAGTTTTCTTTTCCGAAACAGCGGTTCCTCCACAGCTGTGGCTGTTTGACCAACATGTTTCCATTTAACAGAGAAAGCAAAAAGAGATGGAGAAAAAGATGGAGAGAGGGAAGGAGAGGGAAGAGAGGCAGAAGGGGGAGGGGGGTGAAGAGGTGAGGAAGGGAAAAACAGGCGTCCTGTTGGTGTAAATTGCCAGTGGAAAAGAGAAGGCAGTCATATTTTCCACAGGGCTGTTGGGCCAGCCTTGAAACTATTACTGAGTTAGCCCTGTGTGTGTGTGTGTGTGTGTGTGTGTGTGTGTGTGTGTGTGTGTAGCTTCATTACATTTTCCACAACAGTTTGCAAAATACACCAGGAAGCAAGATGGACAGAGGAAGGGGTAGATGGACTTGTTTTGTGGATGGACGCTCTGCTTTTTACGATGCTCTTTATACTGGAAGATTTTATAGTTTGTTAAAGGTTCTCCTGTGATCCAACAACAACTAACAAGCACCTAAAAGTTCCTCAAAGAACTTATATATTGTGAGAACTGCTGTGTTTTTTGTTGTAGTGGAATTCTTTTGACACCATGCAGGGTTGTCCTCTTTCCCTGTAGATTTTCTGTTGGTCAGCTTTTATCTTAATTAATTTAAACCTTGCTCTCCTAAGACAGAGATTTATACCTGCTTGACTTGTAAAAGACTAGACTCCAGTGCACCAGAAGACGCCGCTTGGGCTGTGTCCACCATTTAGGGTCTGTATGAGATGCACTGGACTTTCAAGTGACAGACGTAGTTTGAAAAGCAAGACAGTCTGATCACTCCGGACATTGACCCTGAAGACGGGTGTTTGAGACCAACAGGGATACACCGTTGCCTTACCACCAGCGTTTGTGCGACCCAAAGCAACATCTGCGATCTTTTCTCAACCATAACCAAGTAGTTTTCTCCACTAAACTTCTTTCACCCTCGACCCCTTCTGCATCAAGATATGACGCAAAAGGCTGCCCCTGGCGTCATTTTAGTAATGCCCGAGGAGTCTGCCCAAGCGGCAAAACATGAAGAGTACGGATCAGATCACGTTGGGCATTTTACTCCAAATGAAAATGAAAGTGTGTGAATGTAAAAACTATTTGATCTCATTATCTTGTTTTGAAGTTTCATAACGGAAAACATGTCTCCACCCTTCTTTGAGCTTTTGTTTTGTAAACTTGATGTGGTGGAAGTCTGTTTATATTTGGTTTGTTGTGCATTATTATCATGTGGATTTCAGGTGATAGACTGTACCCTCTGGTAGCCATGTTGGATGCCTGCAGTTCCTGGGTATACGTTGGCATTCTCTTTCTGTCTAGCTTCTGTTCAGTCTCTCATTTAGGGTTTCTTTTATTGTCTGTTGCTGGGGTTTAATATTAATGTTCTAAGTTAATAAATATATGGTACAGCACTGATTTTAAATGGGCAGTCCAACAATTTTACATATGAAAATTAGTTTATGAATAGTGATACTTCCATTGTGAAAACAGTTGTATGTCAGCTTGTATAGCTTTACAAACTAGGGACTGGAGAGACAAGTTTGTTTACTTGGCAGAGACAGTTTTTGCAATGTTTTCTGTGACCTGTAGTTGACCCTCATTAAATGATCATTAACCTGTAACTGACAAGTTAACCTTATTTCATCAGAGCTGTGTGTAGAGTATTGCTTCACCTTAACACCCCTGACACCTCATGACACTACTGCTGCAGGTGTCAGGTCGTGCCAGGGACATACAGAGTCCACCCGCACTGCATACACACAGTGACAGGGTTAACTGTTAGCATCACACAGCTAATGGGTTGAACCACAAAGTTGAGCCATTTCAGTGTCAGTGTGAGTTTGCTGGGACAGTTTAATGGCTCGGTGTTGGATGCTAGCTGCTGCTGCAGTGTTAGGTGGTGCTAACAGGACAGTTCTATGTGATGGCAGCAACAGAAAGTTTGCTGGCCCATTCAACCAGTGAAGAGGATCAGTATCAAATTAGGGAGGGTTGTCTCTCATATAGATGTCCACCTTTGCCTCTGGGTCATTAGCTTGTTAAGGGGTGCTGTAGTCGTCTCCCAGGAGCAACATTATGGCAGTGCCCTGGTGGCATCATACAACTCCAGTCTGGGCAGTAGCAGACTCCACTGTTTCATCATATCACCCTGTAGTGCCAGCATATTGTTCTTGATATATACTGTATGTCTTAAACAGTTTCACTAACCACATCAATTGATCAATAAGTATTAACTTCCCTGTAATGAAGAGATGCTATGAAGTGAAATTATGGGAAATGCAGTATCTGGTTGTTTTTTTTGGAGTTTGATCTCAGCCTCAGTTTGACCTTTCTTTTTTCAAATGTGTGTTTTTGTCATGGAAATGCAATCCTAAACTCCCAGAGTGCCCTTTCAGCAAAGCTAAACTAAGTTAATATGCCAGCTTTAAAGAGAAATACAGCTTCCATAAAGTTTTTACACCACAGCAGTGCAGCAGTATGATAGGTTACCACAGCCAGTTGTCCTTTCTAATCAATACTTTTGTCTCTGTCTGAACCTGTGGGTAAAATACTGTAAGCTACAGTTTTCCAAGAAGTAGTGAATCTATTTTATGGTGTCTTTACAGAGCTGAATAAAGACAGAGATAGGGCAGTGTGTCAGGGTAACCAACATTAAGAAATAGGCATCGGCTTCATCAGATGTTTCATTTTTAATCCAAACATGAACTGACCTGCAGCCCTTCCACAACAATCTCTCCACTTTTCCGGGCTGATATATTTTTAGCCTCGATGCCTCCAGCTGTGGCCGCAGAGACGTTTGTGACGCAAACTGTAAAAACCTCTGAACACTAGTGGCCATTGTGGGAACAATTCTTCATCTTGAATTAGCTTTGTGCCCAGTGGCAGCTGTTGTAGAAGTCATGTGTTTTATGCAACAAACCTTTAGAGATTCTGGAGTCTTTGAATGAATGATGCATCAACATTGCGTTTGGAGTGGGAGCTTCCAGCCCACAGCAGCTCTTTAAAAAGTTTGAGTCAAATTCAGGGCACAAGACTATTCCTGGTGTATCAGTGTGTGTGTGTGTGTGTGTGTGTGTGTGTGTGCATACAGGCGTGATGCTCTCACTTATGTAAGCTGTTTTCTCACATCTGCATCCCTCTTCCCCACTTGCCTCCCCTCTTTTTTCTTCCTCTTCTCTCCTCTCGTTTCCTCAATTCTTCTACTTTTTCTCTTTCCTTTGTCATTCTCCGCTCCTCTCGCTACCTTTTTTACTAATCTTTGTTCTCGTTGTACCTTATTTTTCTTTTGTCCTTTTCATTCATGTTTTTCCCTACTCAAACCTTATTCCTCTCCTCTCCTCTCCTCTCCTCTCCTCTCCTCTCCTCTCCCATCATTAAAAAAGCCTGCAGGCAGGTTTAGCAGCGCTATAATGCTGAGTTAGTTTTCCTCTCAGGAAACAAGTCGTCCTGGAGGCCATTTTTCACAGCGTTGCGTCAGAAATCTGCAATCGGAGCCTCGCAACAACACCAATAATAGAACTCACACTATGTAGGGCGGATAATTACCAAAACTTTCACTTACAGACTTCACAAACCAAACAGGATACAATTAAGGCTTTTGTTACCCGTATTTATGGAGGGAAGGCTGACAGAGAATGGCCCAGTATAACCAGTTTTTTTGCTGCTGGGGACTGGAAGCTGCCCATTATGGAGGGCAATAAAGTATGCACCAACTATGGAATCAACATGTAAAGAATAAGAACTCCACAAAAGCAAATTATGTAGAAAAAAAACAGTATGAGCTTGTAGCTTAACTCAGAAACATGTAATCCTGTGAAGGCTATTGCAGTGCTAGAAAAAAAGTGTCACAGCCAATATTTGTGTTTTGGCAAGGCATTCAGTATGTAATGTAATTTAGTTCACTCATTCATATGCCTCTACAGTATCTTGGGAATACATTTTGAAAACTTCGATAAAACAAATGGGTAAAGACTGCGGTTAGGCCTCACTCAACTTGAAAATACTGAGGTGTCACTGATATAAATTCTACAGGTTACAGTCACCTACTGTACATTCAGCTTTCTGTTGTTAACAACATCCAACTAAACATGATGTTCAGGATGATCTGCAAATTTGAGCTACACATCTACTCGCTAGGCTACAAAATACTGTGGACTGTCCTGAGTTTGGAAAATCTGTAATCTTGGCCAAATCAGTGTTTGTGCTTTACCATGTTTCCGCCAAAAACCAATTGGATTTTAAGAAACACAAATGGCGTAAATATTCGAAAATGTAAACAAGGGAGGGATCTGTGCATAAAGGTGTTTTTTTTTGTAATTATGTAACCTTGCTGTACGGGTATCAGATGAGTGATTGGAAACACACTGTAACATAACGTAGCACGGGTGTGAAAATGCTCGACTCACAAGGTGAAAGGCTCCACCAAGCACTAGACTTTGACCCGGGAGACAGATGTTCAAGATGACAAAAAATAAATAAATAAATAAATAAATAAAATTGGGTTGCGGTGTTTGTGCCACTGTTTTTTAGTGACATCTGCGACCGTTTCCTAACCATAACCAAGTAGTTTTATTGCCTAAATCCAACCGCCGACCCGTTCTCACCGCTGTGTCCCTTTCTGCATCAAGATAAAAATGTAAAAGGCTGCCCCCAGCTGTTGGGGATAATGCAGGCAAGTGAACCCAAGTATCCAAGTGCCTGAGACACAAGAAGCCAAGACAAGAAGCAAAAAACAAGCCACAACACCAGGAAACACTGACTAAGAACTGACAAAGAATGAAAAGGAAACACAGGCATATACAGTATATACACCTAGAACTAATCAGAAGAACAAGACACAGCTGGAGTAGGCCGGGACTGGCATAAGGAAGGAAACACAAGGATAGGCTAGCAATGAAGACAATGAGGGTGCGGTAGGGAAATGTAGAGAGACACTAATTGAGGGTGTGGGAACAGGTGAGTGGACTGCATGTGAGGGACAGGTGAAACTAATCAGTGCAGGGCAGACAAAGAGACAGGAAGTAAAACCAGACATGACGCATGAGGAGTGAATCTACACAATTAAACAGGAAACAGACTAAACATGAATGAATAGCATGAAACGAGGAAGAACAAAGAGAGAAAACCCCCAAAAAGTCCACAAGATAACAGAATATACACAAAACCCAAAGATCATGAAACCAACGTCTTTTTAGTATTGTCCGGCAAGTAGGGAGATCTTGTGTGTTTTCTCACTATGTGAAAGTGCTGATTATTAGAGGTTACCTGGACCACTGACACTTTACTACAGATACCCACTCAATATCAATCACACGGGCCTTTGACGACTCTGTTATTTCTGCCATAAAAAGTTGGGTACTGGGCGACCTTGTGGCCTGGATGTTGACAACAACTAACCATCCAGCTCAGGATCGCTGACACATGTCATCCTTCTACTCTCTCCTCCCATTTTCTGTCATTCTCTCTATTGTCTTTTTAAAATAAATGTAAAAACTATAGCAATATACAAGGTATCACAGTTACTGGTAAAAGTGACCTCATGTTAGGTGCATTATGGTCATGCACCACCTAAATTCAAAACATCATCTGAATTCTTTTACATAACACTGAAAAGAAAAGTGTGAATGAATCTTTGTGTGTTTCCAGTGCTGTTCAGCATCAACTGAATCATCACTGGCCTTTTTGATGTGAGCTTCCAGCATTTTTAGTGATGTGTCACTCTGGCATTGTGACACAGAATGAATCTTGAAGCCATTACACAGCGCCAGTATCAAGATGAGAAATTCTCCTGGCTCTATATACTTTCTTTTCACTTGTAAAGGTGAGAGAATGACTCCTTCGTGAGGGCTGAATTTTGTTTTCTTGCAGGGTTTCGGTGTATCTAACAGCGTCTTAGAAGATTTTAAAAAATATATAAAGATTTAAAAAGTAGTGTACTCAACCTCCCAATTCTTCTGCGTGTAATGTTCAGTACTGAGAGGATGTGAAAAGACCAAAGTGAAAGAAACTGAAAGCCGATTTCTAAAAATGTTGAGAGGTTTTCCAAGAAGACAGCAGCCATCGCTGTCAGTTTTACAGCTCAGGATTCACCTGCCAAATTCCCTATTTTGCCAGTCAACTTGATGTTTACAGAAGATTACAACTCCAGAAGGACCAAATGACGGTCGCTTAGCTGCACAATTGGCCGCCAGAGTAGAAAAACCTTCCTTCTGAGTCTGCCAGGATGTACACCAACATTTGGATGAGCCTCTTCGTACTGTCTTCTCCTGTCCTGGCTCTTTATTTATAAGCAGCAAATGGTACGTGCTGTGTGTGTGTGTGTGTGTGTGTGTGTGTGTGTGTGTGTGTGCGTGTGTGCACTGCAGTTTATTCTTGACACAATGGGGGCGGGTGGTTGAATGACTACTGTCCCCAACACTCGTTACTCACTCACACACACATACACAGACACACACAGACACACACACCAGTGCTGACTGTCCACCCACGCACAGAGCTAATCTCTGTCCCCTCACATCCGCAGAGCAGCAGGTAGGTAGGAGGTGTGTGGTCTGTGTGTGTGTGTGTGTGTGTGTGTGTGTGTGTGTGTATGTGTGTGTGTGTGTGTGTGTGTGTTTGTGTGTGTGTTGAGCAGGATGACTAACATCTTATAGAATTAAAAAGCCTGAACTCTCAGGAGCACAGATGGCTCAGTGAGCAAACTAGACGAATAAGAAACAGCTAATTCCACTCGATTTATGCCTGATATTCTCCCTAAATGTTGCCACAGTTTCATCCCAAAAATATACAAGAAGACGCATCAGACTGTTGGCTGCGTGTACAGTGTGTGAGTGTGTGTGTGCTACTGTGACTTGTATTGTACACCTGCATGTGAAAAAGGTTCCTGTTCCATTTCCTGCTGCAGTTTTTGCAGCTGATTTGCATCTCTCTTCCTTTCTCTCTCTTGCAATGTTCTATTCAACCGCTTCATTGGCGTGACATGGAAAATGCATTTATGCATTCACGTGTTCATGTAAGAGTATGGCGTATAGTAAAGAAAGCAAAAGACAAAAAATGTGGCCAAAAGTATGCGGACAGCCAGACATTACACCTATCATTGCACCCCAGTTCTAAACCATGGACGTTCTGCAAGATTATTAGTTTTAATAATATTCCTCTTCATTGGAACTAGAACACAAAAATATGCAGACAGGGGTGTCCACATAGTTTTGGCCAATTACCGTAGCATTTTCTAACTGGACAACAAAGACATCTGTTTCTGTCTATTAGTAAGACTTATCCAATCTACACTTAAGTCTCCAGTCAAGGCCTCAGCTTGTTAGACGTGCATGCCAGAGTGTGTACAGTAATGTATATGGGAGTGTGTGTTTCTGACAAGACCCTACATGCCAACGGTACATG